>NC_081422.1:103122885-103354247 GCF_949786415.1 Peromyscus eremicus | reverse complement strand
AGCCTGGTCTACAAAGTGAGATCCAGGACAAGCACCAAAACTACACAGAGAAACCTAGTCTCGAAAAAACAAACAAAAAGTAAGGGTACCCCCCAAAAGTGCCCATAAAACAATACAGACTGTTTAAGAATACAAACAAAAGAAGGTACCTCAAACCCAGACTAGGAAGTCGGTGGGATGAGAGGGGGACAGAATGACCATGAGAGACTGAAGTGAACACAGACGGTGTGGTCTGGACTTGTGCAAAACAATGGTGACAACCTGCTATGAGCCGAGTATGACCGCTCCAACTCTAAATGTGTGGCCAAGCACAAAGAAAAACACCAATGATGAAAGAGACGTCTCGGTCCTCACCCATGACAACCGTCTACACAAAGATGGAATACAAACACGTAAGCTCCGCTGGAGGACACAGCCCAGCTCACTCTGGGCACACACCCACACCCTGTGCGCCGCATAGCACACGCATAACCACAGCACAGACAGACGTGGGGCACTCTCATAACAGGTGCCCACCCTGAGGACCTGTGGGTCAAAGTACACACCCAGAGCCAAAGCCAGCTGAGGCCACTGGGCCCAGCCCAAGGCTGAGTGAAACAGAACCCTTGAGGATGTAGGGGGAACGACTGAGTGGGGTAGCTCTAGGTAGGAAGCCCTGTCCAGAACAGGACTCCTCACACACTCTGGCTCAATGCTCAGCCCTCTGTCCAGAGGGGCCAGAGGGGCAGGGCACTCTCCAGAGGATGGATTGAGGTTCCTCCCCCTCCGCCTCCCCTCCTTGCACCCACCTGGCCTCTGGCTCAGTACACGTATCCTCATCCCACTGGACCCTCTTCTGCACATCAGAGCAGCAGTATTGGCTGGAACAGGAGCCGCAGCAAAAATCAGGACAGGACTCTGGGATCAGGCTGTCTTCGCCAACAAGCCTGCACAGCTCACCTTGGGCTGGAGCAGAGAAACAAGCCTGTTCCCCTGTGTCCCATAGGCCAGGTCTCATCCGTACCCCCGCCAATGACAGTGATTTTCCCAGTGCAGCTACCAGGCACAAGCCTGCGGTAGGCCACCTCAGGGGACCACCCCTCCTACCAAGCCTTTGTCCTCTCCTCGAGGCCACAGCAAGGTGCTCTGAAAGACGCTTCCATCCCTTGGCAGTCTGTCGGTTTCCTGGTAGAAGGCTGACTTTTCTACTTGTGAGTCTGAAGGGCTACTAGATGCTCGACCTCAAGGCAGAGTGTCAACTGCAAAGGCGCTAGGCGATTACCCTTTCCACCTCAACATATACCATTCTTGCCTATCCCTCACCTGCGACTCCACTCCTCCTTCAAGGCCTTATTCCAGGCCACCTCCCAAAAGCTGCCAAGCCCAGAGGTGTACAGTTGTGCAGCTGAACAGAAGCACACACCTGAGCACCTGCAGGCACAGGACTGTCTAATATTTAATCCTTATTAACTCCATAGCAGCCTCACCTGCCAGGCACAAATGCAGGGGGGGAGGGGGAGGAAGAGGGGGGAAAGGAAGAGAGGGGGGAGGGGGGAGAAGGGGGAAGGGAGGGGGGAAAGAGGGGAAAAGAGGGGGGAGGAGAGAGGGGGAGAGAGAGGAGGAGAGAGGGAGGGAGGGAGGGAGGCGCCTGAACCTCATAGAGCACCCACTCCCAGCAGGCTGAATCCTCACCAATGCACAATGCCATCCCCTACACAAGTATCCATAAAGCACTCATCCCTAGGCTAGGCATACAGCAGGTATTAGGGAATTTTTGTGCTCTGGTGGCACCAAGAGACACCCAGGAACCATCACAAAGCTCTCGGCCTAAGGGCAAGTGGTACCCTTGCAAATCTCAACAAACAAGGTCAAGTTGAGAGATACAGAGCAGGGCAAAGGGCTTTGGCTACCCACAAGCTTTATTTACGACACCCCGGGAAGATGCCACACACCATGTCCCTGTGTGTCCTTAGGCTACACTAGCACACCTGGAGCCACACAAAGGAGATCCCCGCCCGCCACAGGAAACACCCAGCCCATGAAGGCTCATCAGACCACATCTGCTGACAAACGCTTAAGCGTCAGCCTGGATGCAGTCCTGGTCCAGCACACAAACCCTGGTCGAACCCTGGTGGGAAGGCCCAGCAAGATCAGTAGAACATGCACCCCAGGGCTGTCAGAATGAGGCTCAAGGCCGAGGCACTGTGAGACTCTGAGAAAAGATAACTTGGAGGTAAGGAGGTAATGCGTTTTTGTTGTTTTGTTTTGGTAACACCAAGAAGAACCTTGCTCTGGGCAAAACTATAGAACGGGTATTTCTGACCACTGCAGGCCCAATTCTGCCAACTGGCCCCCTGAAGTGAGTACAGCCACAGCCACAAGCCAGGCTGTGCCTCCCAGTCAGGATCAACAGCCTGCCCCAGGGAGCTCTTCTTTCTTTTTGGGCAGGGTCTCTCTGTGTAGCCCTGGCTGGCCGGGAAACTCACAACCTTGAGCAGACTGGTCTCAATCTCACAGGAATCCTCCTGCCTCTGCCTCTGGAGTGCTGAGACTAAATCCAAGTATCATCTTCTGGTGACCACCCAGTGGGTCTTTCAGGCTGGTTCCCAGGCACAAATGCTACTCTGAACTCCAGACACAGAACAAGGCTCTCTAGACTGGAGACCCGTCCTCCCCGAGGCTCACTGCAGGGGTAGGCTGATTCAGTGTAGGGCTCTCTCTTCGCATCTCCCCACCCCAGGTCCTCCAAAATTCATGTCAGCCTTCAGGAAACACAGCCCCTTTCCTCTAGGAAGCCACCCATCCCAACCGAATCATTAGCTTCCATGGCTGGGCAGGGGGCTGTTCTAATTCCCACCCCAATAGGCCCCCAGCCTACCCTCCGAAGCCTGTGAGTCATTCCTCTAGGATGACAAGAGAAAGGGAATCTCCTCCACACAAGAAGCCAGCCTCAGGGCCCAGCTTCTCCAAGAACACAAGGGCCCTAGTAGAGGCAGCGGATGGAGGGCTGCCAGCCAGGAAGCAGGCTGTGAGGGACAAGGTTCCAGGAGGGGCCGGGCCGCCTTGAGGCCCCACCTGGAACTAACCCCAGGCGGGGAATCCTGCTCCAGCCCCTGGGACAAGTAGGACCTACCCACCATGAAGGACCCAACAACGGTGGCAGTTTTCTGGGGCAGTATAAGTTCAGGAGGGTAGGGGTAACAGGATGGAGTCAGTGGTGGGGTTCGCAGACGCCCCCACGGTTATCACTCCAGGGCTGGTGCTGTCTGGCTCGGTCCACAGACAGCTAGGGGAAGCGTCTGACCCGACCGGGTCCCTGGGCAGCGCACACCGCCCCCTCCTCCCAGGCTCACCACCCGGAGGCGGCGGCAGCAGCAGCAGCAGCAGCAACAGGGTCCGCGGAGAGGGCGCCGGCGCAGCCATGGCGAGACAGACAGACAGACGGGAGAACAGACGGACCAAGCACAGGGCCGCGGTGCCGCCGCAACCTCAGCGACCCGCGCGGCCCGAGCCTCCTTGCCACGCCCCGGCCTGTTCCCGGAACCCCGCCACAGAGGGGAGGAGGTAGGAGGGAGGGGAAGAGGTGGGAGGGAGGGGAGAGGAGGTGGGAGGGAAGGGAAGCGGCCGCCCCTCCCAGCCTGGCTGCTGCTCTCCCGCCCCCGTCGGCGAAAACTTGCGACAGGTTTCCCAGGATTGGAGGGATTGGTACACCCAAGTTGCCTTCTGCTCACGGGATACTTTGGTGGGGAGACCCCCTTGCAGCTGACTTAGGGGCTGGGAGAGGATCTGAGGGCAACGTTGTCCCAACACTTGAGCGCCGGCTGTATGCAGCTGGTACACCCGTCCCAACGTTGCCCTCAGGGAAGCTGCGATTTTTCTTGCTGGTTCAATGGATCCTCACACAGATGCACCTGAGGACCATGAGGAGTGATGCGGGGGGGGGGGGGGGGGGGGGGGGGAGATAGTGCTCAACAAAGTCAAGTCCCTTCTAGTAGATTTCCAGCCCTGAGATGACACCTCCATCCCCCAGTGACCCAGGTCCCCAGCCCAAGCAGCTGTTCACTCTGGCCCAGGGGGCCTATCCTGAGGCTAAGAACTAAAAGCTCCCAGGGCACATACAGGCCACCTCCTGACAAAGTTCTGAGAGGCTGCCTCTTCCCCTCGGTGTGGGGCAAAGTTCCTAGCATGGCCAGAAAAGGGAGGTGTGGTGTTTGTGTACTGCCCAGCACCAGGAAAAGCTAGTATTTCCTACTCAAGACTGAATCCATGAACCGAACCGTCTGCCAGTGGATGGTTCTCTG
This sequence comes from Peromyscus eremicus, assembly GCF_949786415.1. Lineage (NCBI taxonomy): Eukaryota > Metazoa > Chordata > Mammalia > Rodentia > Cricetidae > Peromyscus > Peromyscus eremicus. The sequence goes on along the minus strand of NC_081422.1, from coordinate 103,349,967 downwards.
CTCTGTGCCTTCACACGTTTCTCATCTGAGACTGGGCCACTACAGAGAATCTGGGAGGTCTCCAGCAGTTATCTGGCCTATAGGATTAGAGGGAGCCAGGAAAGGAAGCCACACCACAGCGATACAAGCCCATAAGGAAAAACTAGTTCCTTCTGGTCACAAAGAACTACGAAAAATGTGAGAGTTAATCAGGTCGGCCAGGCCACAGGATTACTCTGTCAGCAAGGCAGGGCCACCCTTAGGATGACAGGCTCACCTTAAGCTGTGCTAAAGGACAGGTGGACTAAATATCCCTTTAATGAGATACTATACTTTTCCTTCCCAGAATTCCTGGCCACCAGGTTCCTACAAGCTGCCGTGAGGTTCTCTTGAGTCTGCCTTTCTCTTTTTCCTTGTTTTGTACTTTTAGATGCATTTCAGAACATAAGCATGCTTTTGCTAATACTTTGGGCTTCCTCTAAAGCTCTACGCTCTACTGTATGGCTGTGTGCATCTGCCCTCAACGCTGGTTTAACTCAAAGGGAACGGTGGTTTTTCCTGCTCTTCATTCCCTTTCTTCAGATGCAGAAGGAGTTTTGTTTTATTTGTTTTCAATGGGTCTCGCTATGTAGACCTGCCTGGCCTCAGTTTCACAGAGGTCCACCTGCTTCTGCCTCCCCAGTGCTGGGGTCAAACGTGTGTGCCACCACACCCAGCCAGGTTTTACTTTTAAACTATAATAAAATTGTCCACTTTGGATAAACTTGGGCTTTGCTTGATTTTCCAACTTTTCCTGCCTTTTAATTCTTAAATTGGCAGGAAATCTAAGAATCACCAACTCAATTAGAAACGCGGTTCCAGGGCTGGAGGTGACTCAGCAGTGAGAAGCTCTGGTTGTTCTTGTGGAGGATATGGCTTGGTTCCCAGCACCAGCACGGTGGCTCACAACCATCTGTAGCTCCAGTGCTAGGGGATCCCATGCCCTCTTCTGACCTCTGTGGTCACCAGGCGCACACATGGTTCACACACATACATGGAGGCAAACACTCCTACATATAAACCTTTAAAAAATGTACTGTTAGTAGCTACAAACTACATGGCCTGTCAAGCCAGAACAACCCCCAGCGATGCTCAAAAGGCCTGACAGTTTAGGGTGGCTGGGTGGTAAATGCTGTACAGCTAGCCCAAGGAGTTGTTCTTCTCACCCAGCACCGGGGGCCCTTTCATCCATTGTGGATGGTGGTCGGTCAAACACTCCTTCCTCGGCATCCATTGCACCCAGAGCAAGGGCTTTTGCTGCAGACCCAGCCAATGAGCTGTACTTTCTCCAGACACATCAGTGTGATAGGAGAACAGGGCTGGATAGCTAGTCAGACATCAACAGGCTTGGAGGTCTTCAAGGCTAGACCCTTCTTCATTCATCTTTGGACCCCACCTCCGGGTCTCAGATAATCTTGACAAAAGAGGACATATCACACTTGCTCCTCCTTAGCATCTGAAGTCCCAGCGGTTAATCAGCAGTGTGCAAAATGGCTCTGTTGATAATACCCTTCCATGAAAACACAAGAAGTTCCCTTGCCCAGGCCTCCCATGATAAGAAGAAAATCCTGTTTTATAATCTCACGGAAACTGGCAGAAGATGGAAAGAAATGTAATATACCTGAAGCCATATTCCAAGGTTCAGTAAAGACCTGGGTAAAGACACCTGCAGCCAGGCCAAGCCTGGCCACCTGCTCAGTCCCCAGGGCCACATGATGGGTCAAGAACCATTTCTCACAGTGGTCCACTTGAATACCATGACACTGCTGCCCCCTGCCACCCTACAAATGTAGAAAGAAAAAACGTTAAAGATGGGAGGAATAACTGTCCGCTTAGTGAGTTACTTCTGTACCCCCAAAGCCCCTTCCTTGACAGTGTTGTTTACAGGCACCCTCTGTGAAGCCCATTTTCTGCTTCTCGGAAAGCTTCTCTTTCCTCCATGTCCCCTTTTCAGATTCCAGCTAATATCCTAAACCTGCTCGCCCAGACATGTGACAATCTTACTCTTTCTCTTTGGGGACACCCCCCCCCCAGCCCCAACCCTAGCTGCTCCAACACTGCTCTTACTCAACCTGCCTGCTTTCTTGACTCAAAAGAGCATAGCCTTCTCTTCTCTTCCCCATCTCCCTCCTGGCAGCTGCTGAGATTCCCAGCTTGCCTTTTCCTCCACACAAATTAAAAAATAACAACAACAAAAAAAACAACTTACCTTCTCCATTCTTTTTTTTTTTTAAATCTAGGAGGCCAAAGGCTGCAAAAAGATCTTTGCGTTCCCCACTGATGGACTGGGGTGTCCTGTTCTCAAGATAAAATGGTTTGTGATCTACTGCCTTCTTAACGTTTCCCTTGGAGACTGGGATATTGCTTAGTAGAGCTGTGTACAAGGCCTGGGTTCAAGTTTTCCAGAAAGAAAGAAGAGGGTGCAGGTAAAGGCATTTGCCTCGAGGCCTGGTAACTCCTACAGGTTGTCCTCTGACTCCCTCCCCCTCAACACACACAAATAAGTTGGTTTTTTTTGTTTGGTTCAGTTGTTTTTTGTTGTTTTTTTTTAGAAAGAGCATGTGACCAGTTTTTAGAGTTAGGCTAAAAGTAATCATTAAAGTCAGAAAAGATTTACTCTATGTGGCCATGTTGGGAATAGGAAAAAGAAAGAAGGCCAGGATCCCCCACCCCCAAATCCACCAAATCCATCTTCAGGGTATCAAAGAGAGGTTTTGGGTTAAATAGAGGGCAAAAGGAGTGGGGTCCAGTTGTCGTCCTACCCAAGTGTGTCTTGCAAGGTGCTACGACAAGTTACCAGAAAGAACTGAGAGAGAGGCATCTCTTCCTCTGCCAGGACCAGGTTTCCTTCAACTCTTCTCCCTGTAGGAGATTCTTGGGGAACTGCAGCTCTTTGGGGTCCACTGTTTCAGTGTTTGATAGCCAGATGGGAGGGACACAGGGGTCACTTTAGAAGAGCGTTCTTCCTGCCAGTCCCCGGAGGGACAGAGGAAGAAAGGGGGAGAAGGAGGGAGGGGGAGAAGGAGGGAGGGGGAGAAGGAGGGAAGGGGAGAAGGAGGGAAGGGGAGAAGGAGGGAGGGGGAGAAGGAGGGAAGGGGAGAAGGAGGGAGGGGGAGAAGGAGGGAAGGGGAGAAGGAGGGAAGGGGAGAAGGAGGGAGGGGGAGAAGGAGGGAAGGGGAGAAGGAGGGAAGGGGAGAAGGAGGGAAGGGGAGAAGGAGGGAAGGGGAGAAGGAGGGAGGGGGAGAAGGAGGGAGGGGGAGAAGGAGGGAAGGGGAGAAGGAGGGAAGGGGAGAAGGAGGGAGGGGGAGAAGGAGGGAAGGGGAGAAGGAGGGAAGGGGAGAAGGAGGGAGGGGGAGAAGGAGGGAAGGGGAGAAGGAGGGAAGGGGAGAAGGAGGGAGGGGGAGAAGGAGGGAGAGAGGGAAGGAAAGAAGAAACGCATAACAAAACCCCAGACTCTCCTGAATCTCACCCTATGGTGATATTTTATTTGTATTAAAATGTTATTTGTATGTTAATAAATAAAGTTGCCCGGGGGTCAGAGCTATTAGCAAGCCATAGGAAAGCAGGGCAGTGGTGGCGTACGCTTGTAATCCCAGCACTTGGTAGGCAGAGCTGGGTAAGTCTCTGTGTGTTCAGGGATACAGCCATTATTGGATACACATGCCTTTAATCTCAATACCAATCATGGAAAACCTGGAGGCCTATACAGACAGGCTGTGACGAGGCGGTCATGTAGTTGGGTTTACAACCAATGAGAAGGCAGAACAGGAACTCTATATAAAGACTTTAACACAGGGGTAGTGAGTTCGGAGAGGTAGGACCACTGCAGGAGGAAGGGTAAGGTTTTAGCTCTTAGCTCTGACCTCTTGGCTTTCTTCTTTGCATTGGTTCTGTGTTTCTTATTTAATAAGAAGGTTGGTTACATCTACATTACCCTTCATGGCCTTCACAATAAGCCGGTAAATGCTAAGTTCCTGGGTCCTGTGAAACACTCTAATGGCTAGAATCTAATGAATCGGCACCCGTGGAGGGGGTTGTGGGTACCCAAGATTCATAGCCAGCCACTCCTGAGGTGACTGACTTTCCCCTTGAAGCCTGAATTAGGCATAGTCTTGGGGGTCTAAGTCTAACCTCTGGGGTCTGAGTAAGGGTTGAATGACCAGGCACCCAGATGGTGTCAGATTCAGGGCACTGGTCACTAAGTCGCCACCCCCTCCTAGCACAATCTTGAGTTAGAAACAGGACATCACATCTTGGGAGGCCAGGCCAGTGATGAACACAGGAAGACGAGACTTTAGACTCAGAGCGTCTGAGAGGTCTGGGTGTGAGGTCAGGTGGTTGCTTCTCAGTGGAACCAAGGCTTAATGAACAAGGTCAGATTCTCAGCCACAGCATCAAGGCACAAAATGAAAACATGCTCCACTCCTCTTGACAGAATCTGATTTCAGTGAGAGCACTTGCTGCTCTTACAGAGAAGCCTGGTTTGCTTCCCAGTACTCAGATCAAGCAGCTCAAAATTGCCTGGAATTCCAGTTCCAGGGGATCCAGTGACCGCTAGCCTTCGAAGGCACCATGCGTTCACACAGTACACATACCTATACACGAAGGCACTCCCACACACACATAGAAATAAATGAATCTTTCAAACATTATCTTATTTTCAGTTATGTACACCGTGTGTGTGCCATCTGTGCATGGGTGAGCTGGATTTACAGGCAGTTGTAAAACATGTGTGTTGGGAATTGAACTCCGGTCCTCTGCAAGAATAGCATGTGCTCTTGATCACTGAGCCATCTCTCCAGCCCCTCAATAATTATTTAAAAATAATGCCTCTGGCTACAACTCACCCGATAACAGACATTAATGAGGTAAAATTAAAATAAAGCCAGGACACTCCTGTGGAACCCGATGCAATCACGCAGGTGAGACTGCCCAGGATGTGGGCAGTTACGGCATTGACTTTGGCATGTTTGTGGTGTTGGGTATCCATCCAAGGCCTCATGCTAGGCAAGTGCTTTACTTTGCATATATTTAGAAGACAAACCCAAGATTGGCTGACATTTTAGAGGAAGGCCTGTGAAAAAGACAGTGAGTGTCGAGGAGTGGCCATCTCCTGTGTTCATGGCGATGCCCGGATGTGGGAGTGGGGGATAAGGAGCCAGCAATTTAGCTGAAGGTAAGTATGAATGAAATTTGAGGTGGGCAGCGTGATGTAAATAAAAACAATGAAGTCCTGGGAAGAGCCCTGAGCACTCCACATTGAGCTTGATTAAGGGACCCTGGGTTGGAGCCGGGTGACGGTGATGCACGTCTTTAATCCCAGCACTCAAGAGGTAGAGGTAGGTGGATCTCTCTGAGTTCAAGGCCAGGCTGTTCAACAGAGCAAGTTCTAGGACAGCCAGGGCTACACAGTGAAACCATCTCAGAAAACAAAAAAACGAGAGAGAGAGAGAGAGAGAGAGAGAGAGAGAGAGAGAGAGAGAGAGAGAGCGACCCTGGGTTGGAGAGATGGCTCAGTGGTTAAGAGTACTGGCTGCTCTTCCAGAGGACCCAGATTCAATTGCCAGTACCCACACAGCAGCTCACAACTGACTGTAACTCTAGTTCCAGAGAATCCAATGACCTCTTCTGACCTCTGTGGACACCAGGCATGCACATGGTTAACAGACATACAGGCAGGCAAGCACCCATACATACATACATACACATAAAATAAAAATAATTAAATTTAAAAATTAAAAGAGACAGAGATTTGATAGATTGTGGTGGTTTGAATAAGAATGGCCCCCGCTGGGCGGTGGTGGCGCACGCCTTTAATCCCAGCACTCGGGAGGCAGAGGCAGGCGGATCTCTGTGAGTTCGAGGCCAGCCTGGTCTCCAAAGCGAGTTCCAGGAAAGGCGCAAAGCTACACAGAGAAACCCTGTCTCGAAAAACCAAAAAAAAAAAAAAAAAGAATGGCCCCATAGGCTCTTATATTTGAATGCTTGGTCATCAGGGAGTGGCACTGTTTGAGAGGGATTAGGAGGTGTGGCCTTGTTGGAGGAAATGTGGAGGTGTCAAAAGCCCAAGCCAGGTCAGTGGCTCTCTCTCTTCCTGCTGCCTGAGGATCCAGATGTAGAACTCACGGCTACCTCTTCAGCATCATGTCTGCCTGCATTCTACCATGCTCCCTGCCATGATGAGTATTAGGGTACAAGAGAAGTCCCCAAGAAAGATCGTCAGTCATGTATGCAATCAACAAGAGCATTTATTATTTCCAACATGTTGGGGTGGCAAATAGCGACCCCCAAGGGAGGTTGAAAGCTCCTTTTAAGCAGAGTTAGGGGAATTCTAGGGAGGAGGGATTAATCTGGTGCTGATTGGTGGAGGAAAGATTAGTCTGGGGGCTGATTGGTGGGAGGATCTAGTGGTTAGGGACCTTCCAGCTGCAGGGTAGGGAAAACTACCTTTAGCTAGCAGAAGGCTGGGGGGCTCCTGCTGAGCCAGCCGAAGACTGTGGGGCACCTGCTGATTGGTTGCCCTTGAGTTGTGGTCTTCCCGAGAACTGCTTGCTCAGCTCCAGCCAGTTCCAGTAAACTGAAACTAAGGCCTGGTCCCTGGCAGGGCTATCAGAAACCTGTCATGTCTCTGGTCTGGCTCCCTGGCCCTCTCAATGAGAGTGGACTAAACCTCTGAAACTGTAAACAAGCCTCAATTAAATGCTTTCTTTTACAAGAGTTGTCATGGCCATAGTGTCTCTTCACAGCAATAAAACGTTGACTAAGACATAGATTCTCCTGCCTCTGCTCCAGAGTGCTGAGATTACAGATGAGTGCTGAGATTACAGATGTGTGCCACCATACCTGGCTGTAATTTTCAAGGGGGAACACCTGGGCAGAAGTAACTGAAGGATTCCAACACAGAAACACTGTCTTAGTTAGGGTTTCTATTGCTGTGAAGGGACACCATGATCACCATGATCACGACAATTCTTTTAAAGGAAAAACATTTAATTTGGGTGGCTTACATTTTCAGAGTTTTAGTTCATTATCATCATGGTGTGACATGGTGGCATGCAGGCAGACATGGTGCTGGAGACAGAGCTGTGAGTCCTACTGACTTGCAGGCAACAGGAAGTGGTCTGAGACACTGGGTGGTATCTTGAGCATATATGAGACCTCAAAGCCTGCCTCCACAGTGACACACTCCCTCCAACAAGGCTACACCTCCTAATAGTGCCATTCCCTTTGGGGGCCATTTTCTTTCAAACCACATTCCACTCCCTGACCCCCCAAAGGCTTGTAGCCATATCATAATGCAAAAATGTATTCGCTCCAACTTCAAAAGTCCCCATAGTCTATAATAGTCTCAAACATATTTAAAAGGCTAAAGTTCAAAGTCTCTTCTGAGATTCATGCAATCTCCTAACTGTAATCACCTGTAAAATCAAAATAAAAAAGCAGATCATATACTTCCAACATATAAAGGCACAGGATATACATTACGATTCCAAAACACAGGAAAGAAAGTGAGGAAATACTGGACCAAATCTAGTCCAAAAATCCCCTGGGCAAACTCCAAACTCTGCATCTCCAACTCCTTTCAGCTCTGTTGACTGCAACACACTTCGTTCTCTTGGGCTGGTCCCACTCTCTTTTAGCATCTTTCCTCAGCAGGTATCCCACAGCTCTGACATCTCCAACATCTTAAGGTCTCCAAGGTAATCCAGGTTTCAATTTCACAGCTTCAGGAAATGGCCTCCTCAACACATGCCAGGCCTCAGGGGCTTTCCTTAGATGTGGAGGCAAATTCCATAGTCCCTTCCTTCTGTCCTTAACTATGTGGTTGAAGCTGCCAAGTTCTGCTGCTTGCTGGGGCTGGATCATGGCCCCCTGGTTCAATTATATCTTCACCAGCTTCCTGTTTTTGACGATTTCCTTCACTGCCTAAGCCTGGTTGTTCTGGAACTGTATCTGTAGACCAGGCTGGCTGGCCTGAAACTCAGAGATCCGCCAGCCTCTGCCTTCTTAGTGCTAGGATTAAAGGCACACACCACACCTGGCTCTAAACTTTTCTGTAATTCTTTTCATAAGTTGGAAATTTAGCTAGGTGGGATCTTGCCCTGAGGTCACCACTTCCTTTATTCTACATCTTAATCTGTTTCTCTCCTTGAAAACAGAAATTAGCTCCATTCCACTTTCTGGTCTTCCTTTTCTCCTCAAAATATTTGTCCTTGCTCAGCTTGTTCCTTTTTATTACATATCTTCATTAGAGTTAACACTAATAACCACATGACAGAGTCTATACGAGGCTGCTTTGAGATTTCCTTTGTCAAGGAAATCAATCTAAAACTCCTCACTATAGCAAACTTACTGGACAAGGGCAAAAAGCAACCACATTCTTCACCAAAATATCCCAAGAATGATCTCTAGGCTGCATATTAATATTCTTCTCCTCTGAAACCTCTTGAGCCAGGCCCCACAGTTCAAATCACCCTCAGCACCACTGTCTTTCATGCTCCTACCAGTATGGCCCATTAAGTAGCACTTAAAGCATTCCACTGCTTTTCTAATCCACAGTCCCAAGGTCCAAAGTCCTTCAAACAAAAGCATGGTTAGGCCTTATCACAGCTTCTGTCCCTGGTACCAACTTCTGCTTAGTTAGGGTTTCTATTGCTGTGAAGAGACACCATGACCATGGCAACTCTTATAAAAGAAAAACATTTAATTTGAGTGGCTTACATTTTCAGAGGTTTAGTCCATTATTGACATGGTGGTGTGCTGGTAGATATGGTGCTGGAGACAGAGCTGAGAGTCCTACATCTTGACTTGCAGGCAACAGGAAGTGGTCTGAGCTATTGGGTGTTATCTTGAGCATATATGAGACCTCAAAGCCTGCCTTCACAGTGACATATTCCCTCCAACAAGGTTAACACCTCCTAATAATGCTATTCCTTTTGGGGGCCATTTTCTTTCAAATCAACACACACACACACACACACACACACACACACACACACACACACACACACAGAGAGAGAGAGAGAGAGAGAGAGAGAGAGAGAGAAAATTAGCTATAAAATACCACCTCAAATTGCTGTTTTTTAAAAAGTATTTATTGCAAAGAATGCTGGACACAGTGCAATGCACAACTGAAATCCAAAACCACACATTCTAGGGAAAACAGGACAATGTCGGCAATTCTGCCCATAAACCATCTCAGCTAAAAGCTGGTGGCCAGCGTGCGTGCAGCTGCCTTGCAGTGGCCACTTCCAAGTGCTTGAGGGAGGGAATGTTCTAGCACATGCCCTGCTCCACTGACACCCTTCTGCCCCAACCCTACCTAGGCTCTTAGACCTCTGAGTCCAGCAATTCCTGTCTTCCCTGGGCACAGAGGAAAAAGGCTTTGGTGGTCTATGCCTCAGGTAGCATCCAGCTATGTATTCACAGCTGCTGACCACAGGATCAGCTGGGGCTAACGAGTGTGTCGAGATAACAGGACCAACATCACTCAAATTCTGAGACGGGAGCAGAAGTTGCAGACCCCACATCCCAAAGGCAGAGGTATGGTCCTCTAGCTCCAAGCTAGGGCTTGGAGGGCTGATGAGATGAGTCCAGGAGAGTCATGCCTCAGTCCTAGCCCCAGAGGGACAGCAGTCTGTCCACAGCTGCTGAGGAGATACTGGCTGGGGATAATGGCACTGACTTCTCGGAGGCAGATGGCATCTTCAAGCTACAGAGCCCAGGGCTGGCCCAGCTGGCAAAGGCAGACTGCTTTGCCAGATTTGGGCCTGGCTTCCCCATGGCTACTCTGTGGACAGCAGAGCACTGATAACTGCTACAGATAGTTTCTTGCCCTGCTTCATAGCCTGCTTGTCACTCTGCTGATCAGCTAAAACATGGAGCCTGACTTTGCTACCACAAGAACTCAGGGCATGAGAGGCACCAGGCTTCATAAGGCTGTTTTCACTAGGCTTTAGTTGTCTATGAACCAAAACTGGAGTGGGCTGGGGACTTCCCCCTTGGCTGGGGCTGCCTCTGTGTTTTGTCCTCTCCTTCCTCAGTCCTACAGGTGGAGGTCAACAGACAAGACAATCTGACAGGACTACCAGTTCTGAGCCATTTATGACAGAGGCATGTCCCGGTCACCAGTGTTCAGTCCTGTGTAGACAATGACAGCATCAGCCAGGTGGGGGGACCAGCTTCCATGAGCACTTTGGTGGATGCGCCCAGAAGGTACTTCATGTAGCTGCCCTGCCATGACATGGTCCCCCGTGGGAGAGTTTAGGACAAGGCAGCCTGAGTTGCAGCGATCCCATATTTCAGTGTACAACTTGGTAGACATTAGGAAGACACCACACGCGCTGCCCTCCTGCTTATTCAGTGTTAAACGCCAAGGAGAACACGCTGTTCTCACGAACACCCACAAATATGGGTGACAGCTCTTCTGTTCCACTCTTCTGTTCCAGGCAGGGAAGGAAAGGCTTCCCCTCACCTGAGGCAGCATAAAGTCCCACAAAGATCTGGCCTCTGGCTTCAAGAGTGGCTACAGAGAGAGGCCCCTTTCAGGCAGCTGGGCCGCAGTGGGGACGTCCTAGTGAGACTTTTTGTCTCAGTGTCACATTTAAGGTCGCAAAGTTCACGAAGCAGCCAGCCTGGTGAGTGGGCTGCTTGAGGGCTGTACAGAGGGGCCGGCAGCAGGGGACTCAGCAGCAGGTCAGCAGCCACACCCACCCGTCACGGGCTGTCAACAAGGAGGCAGGCGGGCTAGGTTGAGGGTTCTGAGTGTTGCTAGCTGCCCGTGGCTTCAGGAGTGGTGATGATGGTGACATCATCAGTACTGTAAACAGCAAGGAGGCCTGGAGTGACCTCCTCTGCAGAAGTCAGGGCCTGCCCAAGGGGCTTGGAGGAGACGTGGTCATTGGTGAGCAGGGACTGTGACAAGGGCTTCCTCTGAAGGCCTGGATATGTCTACATTCTGCATAACAATAAAGACAAAGAATGTTCACCCTGCTCAGGAATAGATGGGACACCTCACTCCTGCTGTGATCACTGGGGCCAGACAGATACCCATCTCACCTCAGTAGTCCCAGCTGGAAGGCCCTAAGGTGCCTAAGCATGGAGCACCTACTTACTAGGTGTTGAGATGACAGGGCAAGCGTGGGGTGAGGGTGCTACCCACGCCATGCACCATGAAAGCAGGTCGGGTGCTGCCCAAAGCAAGGCCACTGCACCTACCACCTGAGGACTGGTCAGCTGGGGAGGGCAGGGCGGGGAGGAGGCTCAGCTCCTGAGTACCCCTCCTTCCTGGCTCTAACAGCCTATGGATATCTAGTGGGTAACATGGTCTATCTCCTCAGGACGGAGCCACAGGGCCCCATGAAGCCCCTGAAGCTCTCACTGTGAATGACCCCCACAAAGCTATCCCAGTTCCATCTTTGGCCAGCTGAGCTTCGAGCATCTCAGGCCTGAGGAATGGGGGGCTTGAGACTTCCCTCAGCTCCACAAGGCTGTCCGGTGAGCCCTCAACAGCTTCTTTTGATTCCAGAAACTGTAGGAATAGGCAGGAGTGGTACCCTGTGAAGCATGGCATAGCCGTTCCTGCAGGGACAGAGACATGCTCCTCTTGGCCGACACCGAGCTCACAAACCAGCCCCAAGTAGGTCCTTACTTTGAGACAGGGTTGGTTTGTTATGGTTTTGTATTTGAGAGAGGGTCTCATGTAGCCCATGTTGCCCTCGAACTCACTATATAGCTGAGGATGACCTTGAACTTTTGATTCTCCTGCCTCTGTATGCTGTGATTATAGACAAGTGTCACTATGCACTGTTGGGGATCAAATCCAGGGCTTTGTGTGTGCTAGGCAAGCATTCTATCAACTCAGCCACAACTCCAGGCCCACGATACTTTTTTGTTGTTGTTTTCAAGACAGGGTTTCTCTGTGTAGCTTTGGAGCCTATTCTGGAACTCACTCTGTAGACCAGGCTGACCAAGAACTTACAGAGATCTGCCTGCCTTTGCCTCCCGAGTACTAGGATTAAAGGCAGGCACCACCGCCCAGCTACTTTTTAAAGTTCAAAGGTGCCCAGTTAAAAGTTCAAAGGTGCCCAGTTAAAAAGGCACTTGTAATGCCGAGACTAGCAAGGAAGGCCAGAATCACCACCTACCAATGGTGGGCATCTAGCCCCTCCCTCACCCCGGACCAGCTCTGGTCCAGATCCATGGCAGGGCTGCTGAGGAGCTTGTGAGGCCTTAAGAACTGGGAGCCAAACACACCCAGCTCCAGGTGCTTCCTGCTGGTGGCCCAGCTCCAGGTCCTTCCTCAGGGCTGGCCCTGGGAAGCACCTAACCAGGCCTCGGCCCCAGCCTGGCCACAGGAGACAGGCCTAAACAGAAAACAGCCTTGGGAAGAGACTCACCCTCACCCTAGCCTGGCCCCGACCCAGCTGGGAGTCAGGCCACCCCTGGGAACACGTCCACCACCCCAGCAGTGAGCCCAGCTACCTGAGGCCTGTCTCGGTGCGTGTTCACAGCTGCCACATTCAGGAATATGGATTCCACTTTACAACCTGCCAAAGGAAGAGGCCAGTGTAATCCCCACACAGATGGCAGCCAGAGCCACGGGGCAAATCTGAGGAAGAGGAGGCTAGAGCGTACAGAGCTCAGCTTTACCCTGGTCCATCCTTCCCCAGGCAGCTCCAGGGACTACCAGGAGGCAAGGGAGCCTTGTTAGACACCTGCTTATCCATGTGTGACTGCCCATGTGCCACATGGGGACCCAAGCGGCCTACACAGGGACTGGAGGTGGTCGGGGCAGCAACAGGTCAATGAGCAACATGGAATCCCTAACTCTTGGTACCCCCAAACCAGTGGCACGCTCCATCCGGCCATAAAAAGTCCAGTCAGCCCAGGAGGAGGGAAGGATAACTCCAGCTCCCCTGGAGCTTCATTCTCCACAAGCGTGACCTGGGAGAGAGGGCTGTGGCCTGAGCATCTGCCAAGGCAGGGCAGGGACACAAATGTCTTGCATCCAGAATATTCTAAGGTTAAGGAAAGATTGAGGATAACTGAGGAGGCTTCCTATGGTCACAGGAACTTTTGTTTGTTTGAGACAGGGTCTTATTTTGTAGCTCAGGCTGGCTTTGAACTCACTATGTAGCCAAGGCTGGCTTAAACTCTTGGCAATCTTCCTACCTCAGCCTCCTGATTACAAGCATAAACTACCATAATTGAATACACAAAGTTTTTTATAAACTAAAAAGCAAACTAGGCACATGATTAGAATTCCAGCACTGGTCGTGGTGGGGATGGGGTGGGGAGGGCTGAGACAGGAAGTGTCTGAACAAAAACCTGCCTCAAAACAATGAAAGAAGAAAACAGAAGAAGGGAATTGGGAAAGGCAGTGTGTGGTGAAGAGTGGGGGGAATGAGTCCCAGTGGGAAGAAGAGATCTGTGGACCAGCATAGCCCTACAGACGGCCAAGGTCAACCTGTGAGAAGCTCTCTTACCGTAAGCCACGGGTGTGAGCTTCAGGACTGTGTGCAAGGGACATTTGAGGTAGGGCAGCTCCTCTGTGGACAAAGAAGGACAGGGCTCACATGCCGTGCATGCCGGGATGTCCCCCTGTCACGCACACAGCCCACCAGCTCGGACAAGGCCCCTCACCAGCTGCCTTGTCAAGGAAATAGGCCAGAAGGCAGCGCATCACAGCCTGGTGGCAAATGACCAGCACGTTCTCCTGTCTCTCCAGTTCCATGATGACAGGCTCCAGTCTCTGCACCAGGTCTTCATAGGACTGCCAAGGCAAGCAACGAAGGTGACCTTCAGGCCCGGCCCCGGGGTGGGAACGGAGTCAGGTGGTGTTCTAGCTAGACTATGTCAACTTCGCACACAAACTACAGCTGTCTGGAAGGAGCGCTGGTGGTCTGAACGGTCCCCACAGGCTCACAGGGAGTGGCACTATTAGGAGTTGTGGCCTTGCTGGAGCAGGTGTGGTCTTGTAGGAAGAAGTGTGTCACTGGGGGTGGGCTTTGAGGTTTCAAATGCTCAAGCCAGACCCAGTGACTCTCTCTCTTCCTGCTGCCTGTGGGTCCAGGTGTAGAACTCTCAACTACCTCTCTAGGAACATGTCCGCCTGCATGCCGCCATCCTTCCCGCCATACTGATAATGCACTAAACCTCTGAACTGTAAGCCAGCCTCAGTTAAATGTTTTCCTTTATAAGAGTTGCCGTGGTCATGGTGTCTCTTCACAGTATTAGAAACTCAAACTAAGACAAGAGGTTACCCCAATTGAGAAAATCCCTCCATAAAATCCTGCTGTAGGGTATTTTCTTAACTAGTGATTGATGGGATCGCCGGAACCCAGCACACTGTGGGTGGTGCTGGGCTGGTGGTCCTGGGTTCTATAAAAAAGCAGGCTGAGCAAGCCATGAGAAGCAAGCCAGTAAGCAGCACTCCCCCATGGCCACTGCATCAGCTCCTGCCTCCAGGTTCTTGCCCTGTTTGAGTTCCTGTCCTGATTTCCTTTGATGAAAAACTTTAATGTGGAAGTGTGAGTCAAATAAAGCCTTTCCTCCCCAACTTTCTTTTGGTCATGGTGTTTCGTCCCAGCAATAGAAACCCTAACCAAGACAGGTGTGCTGGGCAGTGGGCCACCTGCCGACTCCTGGAGCTGATCACCACACCTGAGGTTGTGTTTAAGCTCCCTCCAGCCTAGTTCCTGAGGGAGTGGGCAGCTGCTCTTGGAAGGCTGCTTTAGTGAGATATATCCGACTTGGGCAGGAGTTGGGGACAACCTGGGAAGGGGGCCACCTTCTCCTTCCAGGGCTATATCCTGGTAGGACCCAGAGAGCTAGGCCTCAGACACATCCCAGGAGGTCACTATCAGGTCCCAAAGAAACCCAGGGTAAATGGCTCTCTGTGGTGCTATTAGCACACCGAAGTGATGCTGGCCTTCAGGCTCCCTCAGTATCAAACACACCCGTGGCTCTTCTCGCCACACCCCACCCTAAACTTCTCCAGCTCATGGGCTTCTCTCCCCCAGTTTCTCATTCCCTTGTAACCCCACTATTTTGGCTATGTGCTCTCTTGGTCCCCTCTCTCTTGCCTGTCTCTCTTGGTGGTCTCTCTCTCCTCTCTCTCCCTCCCTCCCCCAACTCCCTCCCCCACTCTCTTCTCGTGGCCAGGTCCAGGCTGCTGAACGTGTTAGGTCTACGACTTTCTCTCTCTGCTCTGAACTCTTCCAGATGTCTCTGGCTGTACTCTCCCTCATATCTGCAATAAGAACTTTCCTCTCACCCATACCTTGGAGCAGTCGGAGAGGCCAGTGCGAGGGTGTAGTGGGTCAAAGGCCCTAGAACTTCCTGGACTGTGACAACTGTCAGGAACTTGAGGTCCCCAGGAACAACCACCTAGGGGTTGTCTGCCTGCCTGCTCCCTCCCCCAGATGTGGTAATGAAGACCTTGTATCCCTGCTGGCCCCTGGGGCAGCACCTAGCTCCATTTTAACTGGAGAATTAGGCATGCGGGGGTGGGGTGGGGTGGGGGCAGTTCCGTCTTTCTACAGTTATCCATCTTTCAAAATAAATCCCCCGGCAGAGCCTGCCCCACACTGTGACTGGGCAACGGCACTGACCTGGGCTGACCTCTGGCAGCTCTGGGGTGATCCTTTTTTTGTTTCTCTTTTTTATTTTATTATTTTTATGTGTGTGTGGAAGGGTATATGTTCAGTGTTTGTAACTATGCGTGCACATGCATGTGGAGGCTTTGGGGTCAACCACGGGTGTCATTTATCAGGTGCTGCCCACCTTATTTTTTGAGACAGGGTCTCTCATTGGTCTGGAACCTGTTAGGCGAGGCTGACTGGCCAGCAAGCCCCAAGGATCCGCCTGCCTCCACCCCCTCGGGACTGGGATTACAGGCACGCACGCGACACGGGTGTTTCTGATTTGTTTTTAACCTGGGTTCTGTGGATCAAACTTAGGTCCTCCAGTTTACCAGACAGACAACAGACTGCACTGTCTCCTCAACCCTGCACTGTCTCTCCTTACCACTACCTGGGTTGGCCCTGAACTCTGCCTCATAGCACAATGTGAGAATTGTTCATGTCACTCAGAGCTACATGATTCCACACCACACGTGTCTCAGGGCTTATTTAGTCACCATCCTGGGGCACCTCCTTGAAGCAGGAGCTTCCTCAGCCAAAGTGATGCTCCCTTTCTGACCTGGGGCCTGGAATGAACAGGGTCTCTCTGAGGGAAGGTGACAGTGTAGTCACTTTGCCAATCTCTCTAGAGAAGATCTCCATGGATCTGGAAACGGAGTGGGGGCTGGCACATGGAGCTCTGGGGAGGACAGGATCACCTTGTGACAAGGGAAAGCATCCAAAGAAAGGCAAAAAATCCACGGCAGAGGGAAGGGTGGAGAGCACCCTGGAGTGAGGTTTGGCCACTTCGAGCACTCTGGGAAAAGGCTGGTGGTTCCCTGAGAGAGGAGCTCGCCTGGGCATCCCAGGAGACCATGGCTAAGCTACAGAAGTCCCAGAAAAGCCAAACCCAACAGAGCCAGGGGCACACGGCAACAGAGCCAGGAGCACACGGCATAGGCTCTGCTCCTGCCAGGTCTGCACCTTGGGAAGGGGGAACAAAGACAGAGAGGGACCCACCACGGCTAATCCCTGCCCTCTGTAGCACTGTCCCCCACCACCCAAGGAAGAACAAAAGTCCGGGAGACAGAGCTGGGAACTGATGGGGAAGAAACCCACACCCAGGCTGCCAGCCTCAGGGCCAAGCCTCCGAGCCCTGGCCACAAACAGCACCGCCAGGCAGGCACCAGGCACTGTGACTAAGACCCTAGAGCCACCTACCTCGCCCTTCGGGTACCGGTAGCGGTACTTGTCCTGATCTCTCAGGGCAAACTCCAGTGGGTAGTGGTCCTGGATTTCTTCGTAGGTCATTTCCTCACAGACACCCTAGGAAGACAGAGCAGTCGTCACACACCATGGCAGACTGAAAAGACCAGCCTTAGGTTGGAGGAGCACACAGAGGAGACCAGCATTTCCTGGGCCAAGGGGACAGTCCCAGCACAAAGATTATACTCCGTAGAAAAGTAGACCCTCTCTGGACACTGAGTATGCTGGTAGCCACATCTGTAGGAAGCTATCAAAATAGTCCTTACCTATCCATCACGTATCTATCCAGTGGATGATATAGGACTTAGCACTAATGTGTGTCTTTTCCTAAGTTTTTAATTTTTGGTTTATTTTATTTTATTTTATTTTATTTTTTGAGACAGGGTTTCTCTGTGTAGCCCTGACTGCCCTAAATCTCGCTCTGGAGACCAGGCTGGCCTCAAACTCACAGAGATCCGCCTGCCTCTGCCTCCCAAGTGCTGGGATTAAAGGCATGTGCCATGACACCCAGCTTAAAATTTTTTATTACATTTATTTATTTGTTTATCTGTTGGTTTACTGTATGTGTGCCCATGTGCTCATGACATGGCGTGGTTGTGGAGGTCAGAGGACAACTTGCAGGAGTCAGTTCCCACCCCAGGAACAGAACCCAGTTGTCAAGCTTGCCAGCAAATACCCTTACCCACTGAGCCATCTTGCCAGCCCTTCAGTCTTGTCTAGTATGGAAGTGCTAACATGAGTAGAGACTGCTATGTAAACTGTAATTACAAAAACTCGTTTGTGTCCTGGAGGGAGAGAGCAGGCCACAGTGAGCGAGAGAGAGAGAGAGAGAGAGAGAGAGAGAGAGAGAGAGAGAGAGAGAGAGAGAGAGAGAGGACACAAACACACACTATCTCATACAAATGTCAAAACAAGTCATGCTGAGCACACTACGAGGTGAATCATGAGCACAAGGAGCTGAAGGTCAAGGTTGAGGTCAGCCTAATCTTCATGAGACCCTGTCTTAAAACACAATGTGGGGCCAGAGAGATGGCTCAGCAGTTAAGAGAGCATCCTGCTCTTGCAGAGGACCTGGGTTCAATTCCCAGCACCCTCTCCAGGCATTTCCCCACTGTCTGTAACTCAAGCTCTAGGAGATCTGATACCCCAGATCTTCACAGGCACCTGGACTCACTGCCCACACTCACACACCGACACACACTCATAATTAACACCAGAGGAGCTACAGAGACTTGCTCAATGTAAGAATGCTTGCTGCTTTTCCACAGGACCCGAGTTCCTTCCCAGAAACCACGCTGGGTGGGTCACAGTCACCTGTAACTTAAGCTCCAGATCCAGTGCCCTCTCCTGTCTCTGTGGGCACCACACACTCACACAAATAAAATACAGTCAGCCACCAGCGGAGAAGGAAGGTGACGGGAAGTACGGAAGAGTCACTGAAGGCCCAGAGAGGCACTGCAGGGACTCACCCATGAACTACTTCCACCGAGTGAGCTCCCACCACGGGAGCCCTAAGGAACTAACACACGCTTTGAGATCAGGAAGTGAAACAGTGTTGTAGTAAGCCCTAAGAATGTGGAAGTGGTTACAGAGGCAGGAAGCAGGTTTTAGCAGGCCTTGAAGAGCCCGTTGGTAACAATGTAGACATTAAAGGGCATTGTGGGAAGGCTTAGAGGGAAGCAGGGACGGCAAAGAAAGCCCTGGCCCGGCTTCGAAGATGACTCAGTCAGTAAGTGCTCACTGACTCATGAGAACCTGAGTTTGGATCCCACCACACGTAAAAAGCTGATATGGCAGCACACATTTGTCAAGCTAGCACTGTGGAGGCAGAGGCAGGAGGAGAATCCTTGGAGCACCAGGGCCAGCGAGAGACCCTGTCTCAAAAAAGTCAGACGGAGAATGACTGAAGAGCACTGTAGCTGTGTGGGTTCACGCGGTCCGTGGAATGAAGACACAGAGGCATCTTAAGAATGAATCTAGCCTTTCATGGCTGCAGGCGGGGTCCAGCCTTGAAGGACTGAAGCATCTTCCCTTTGCCTAGGGCAGTTTTATTACTCTCCAATACAGTTTAGCCAGTTAATTTCCATATGCCCAAAACAATCTGAAAGGGGCCCCCAACAATACAATGCCAAGTGCACATTTCTCGATTTGTCAGGTACCACAGTTTTCCGGGTTTCCTGAATCAAGTTGTGCATAGGCCTTTGTATCCTTGGGAAACTCCCACACAGGATTCACATAGAGGGCAAGAAGGGAAACAAAAGGTGTCTGCTAACCAAAAGATGGATTAGGGCTAGGTGCTGCTCTCTGGAGCCAGGCCAGGTGCCGCTCAGCAGGAATGCCGCCACAGAACACTTGGCATTAGTGTTGACCTCTGGGTTCATTCACACTCATATGCACAAGTACACAACACCTAGGAACATGGACACAACATGCGCGCGCGCACACACACACACACACACACACACACACACACACACACTTGTTATTAACATCACCATTACCAGGATGTTGATATAACTGTGAGTTTAGCCCATTGTGGCAGCAAACACTTACAATCTCAGTATTCAGGAGGCTGAGGAAGGAGGATCATGAGATCCCAGGCCAGCCAGAGCGACAGAGCAAGATCCTGCTTCAACAGGAAAAAAAAAAAGAAGAAATATGGACGTTGGGGTGCTTCTGTGAAGCCTCAGAAGAAATCAAGCCGGTCATGAAAAACTAGAGAAATCATGATCACTGTTCTGAAGTGGCAGAGAACTTGGCTGAACTAATCGACGCCCTCTTCTGGCCTCTGCGGGCACCTACACCTGAACATGGTACACATACAGACCAGCAGGTGCACACATACACATGTAAAGAAAAATACATAAAATGATGGCTCAGTGAGAAAAGCACTCACGGGACAGGGGTGAGGACTGGAGTTGAGATCCCAGATCCCACTTAATGTCAGGTGGGCATGGAGGCCTGCCTATAATCCCAGCACAGGGAGGCGAACACAGGACGCCCGGAACAAACTGGTTGTTTAGACTCGCAAATTGGCAAGCTTTGGATTCAGTGAGAGACTCTGCTTCAAAATATAAAGTGGAGAGTAGCTAAGAAAACACTCAGTGTCGACCTCTGGCCTCCCCAGGCACATGCAAACAAGCAAACACACATGAATGCGTACTACACATACAATAGAGTACAAGGCATGTAGAAAAGCATTTCAAATATACTTAAAAAAAAGAACGACCAACAGCTGCAACCGTGAGAGGAAGTGGGTGAGCCTGGGACCGTGCTAGCTCACCACTCAGAGGCACTGCCCGAACTGCAGAGCATAAGAGTGAAGAGAAAGAAAACAGAAAAGAGAGAAAAGTTCAAATCCCTGGAGCTTCAAAGGGCACCCTCTGAAATAAAGGGCTCACTGCCGCCGCCTCCTGCCTGCCTTGCAGTCTGGAGAGGCCATCCTATCCGCATTTCTGCAATGGATGGAGACCCCAGCGACTTTCCTGATCAAGGGGACAAACTGCCCCAGACCACTGAGCCCAGTGACTTGAAGGTTGCAGCACCCCCACCCCAAGGAGATTCACAGGACTATGGCCTGAGGCTGGGCAAAGGAGTCACCAGAAGCCTGGGGTAACGAAGGGAAAAACACCAGTCTGAGGGCTCCAGCCACAAAGCAATAGTCAGTTGGACTTTCCAAACCAGAAAGAAAAAGCGGAAGTACAAGTGAACTTAAAAACACAAACGGCAATAGAAACTATCCCCACAAAAGCTCAGTAAAAACAAAGCAGAAACCTCACCACACCCTAAAACCAACCAGCCAGGGGCAGGCACAGGGAGATGGTCAGTGGGTAAGAGGAGGAAGGCCTGAGTTCGAATCCTCAGCACCCGTGTACAAAGCTAGGCAAGGCCACACACATCTGCAATCTCAGTGCTGTGCTGTGGGGCAGAGACTGGAGGATCACTGGGCTTGCTGACTGCCAGCTTAGTGAATACTGTCTCAAGGGAAGAAGGCGGAGAGTGATGGAGGAGGATACCCAAATTCCGCCTCTAGCCTCTGGGTGCACCCATGTACACACAAATATACATATGCCCCACACAAACACATTTACGCACATATACACAACCCATACATCTCATAGACACACACACACACATATACACACATCATACACACACACAACACATAAACACATGCACACACATATATATACCCCATACATCTCACAGACACACACACATATACACACACCATACACACACACACTCCACACCTCAAACACAAAACACACACCCTACAAGAACATATACACACACCACTACACACACACACACACACACACACACACACACACCTCACAGACACCCACACTGAACTCATGTACAGACGAAAGATTAAAAAAAAAAAAAACAAATGCCAGGTGTAGTGGTGCACATCTTAATTCCTGCACTTGGGAGGCAGAGGCAGGTGGATTGCTGTAAACTCCAGACCAGCCTGGTCTATATAGAGAGCTCCAAGCCAGCTAAGGCTATATAGAGAGAACCTGCCTCAAAAAACAAAACAACAACAGCAAAAAAAAAAAAAAAAAAAAAAAAAACCCTTGAAGTTAGGTGAGCTGTGGGATAATATCAAGTCTAACATATTATTGGATTCCAAGATGGGAAAAAGTGTAGCAGAAAATATATTAGAAGAAACAGAAAACAATAGGGAAAACTTTTTTTTTTTTTTTTTTTGGTTTTTCGAGACAGGGTTTCTCTGTGTAGCTTTGCGCCTTTCCTGGAACTCACTTGGTAGTCCAGGCTGGCCTCGAACTCACAGAGATCCGCCTGGCTCTGCCTCCCGAGTGCTGGGATTAAAGGCGTGCGCCACCACCGCCCGGCTAGGGAAAACATTTTTAAGAGCCAGGTACATGCCTATAATGCCAGCTTACAAGTTCTAGACCAGCCAGGGCTACATAGCAAGAAAGCACTTATTAAAACAAAAGTTTTTGCCAGGTAGTGGTGGCAGTGCACACCTTTAATCCCAGCACTCGGGAGGCAGAGGCAGGCGGAACTCTGTGAGTTAGAGGCCAGCCTGGTCTACAGAGTGAGTTCCAGGACAGGCACCAAAACTACACAGAGAAACCCTGTCTCAAAAAAACAAAAAAGTTTTCAAATTTTCTATTTAGAAACCCTTAAGTAAAAAAAAAAAATCTCACTTTTCCACTTTGGAAAGCCTCTATGACACTCTGAGCCTACTCAGATAATGAAATATACTGTCTCTGAGGGGACCGGCACACGGCGGAGTGCCCACACCCAAACACTCGTTTTCACAGAGATCCTTTATTAAGCGGGGAAGAAAAGTAAACTGGCTGACTTCTGACTGAAGCAGAAAAACAGCAGCAAATGACCTGACGTGTGACTTTCAGGAGGAGAAGGGGAGGTCTGTGTTAGAATGGGCGAGGATGAGGTGGGATGTTTCCCTTGGGCATGTCACTTAGGGTAGCCAAAAGGGGGCTTTTGATTGCTGGACTTCAATACTTTGACAGATGGACTTTGGTGATCGGTCTTAGGAATGAATCTGACATAAGAAAGTGTCCAAATAAAGAAATACACCTTGGTGGCTAGCTTTAGGGATATAACCTATGGTTTACCAGGGAGAGGGAACGGGGGAAGGGCAAAGCCTGCCAGCGCCATGTTCGCCCTGCTCAGGCCTGCTGGAGCCTTCAATCTCTGCTATGGTCAGTTGATTAACCACTTGAATTCTACCTGTAAACTGAGTTCTCTTTGTCCACGGAATCTAACGTGTGTGTGTGTGTGTGTGTGTGTGTGTGTGTGAGAGAGAGAGAGAGAGAGAGAGAGAGAGA
This sequence comes from Peromyscus eremicus, assembly GCF_949786415.1. Taxonomy (NCBI): domain Eukaryota; kingdom Metazoa; phylum Chordata; class Mammalia; order Rodentia; family Cricetidae; genus Peromyscus; species Peromyscus eremicus. The sequence continues at coordinate 103,327,235 of NC_081422.1, read as the reverse complement.
GAGAGAGAGACAGAGGCAGAGGCAGAGGCAGAGAGACAAAGACATTATCCTGTCTACTACTTCTGCCCTAAGGCCTCACTTGAGAGTTTGCAATAGGTGGTAGGGTGTGTGACAAGTGGAGGGAAGGCTCTTTGAAATTATAAAAATTCAGGCTGAAGAGATGATTCAGCTGTTAAGAGCACTGGCTGTTTTTCCAGAGATCCTGAGTTCAATTCCCAGCAACCACATGGTGGCTCACAACCATCTATAATGGGGTCTGATGCCTTCTTCTGGCCTGCAGATGTACATACAGACGAGTGCTGTGGGATGTATGGCAAATGTGTTGGTAATTAATCAATAAAACACTGATTGGCCGTTGGCTAGGCAGGAAGTATAGGCGGGGCAAGGAGGAGAATAAAGCTGGGAAGTGGAAGGCTGAGTCAGAGAGACACTGCCAGCCGCCACAATGACAAACAGCATGGGAAGATACCGGTAAGCCACGAGCCATGTGGCAAGGTATAGATTAAAGGAAATGGATTAATTTAAGCTATAAGAACAGTTAGCAAAAAGCCTGCCACGGCCATACAGTTTGAAAGCAACATAAGTCTCTGTGTTTACTTGGTCGGGTCTGAGAGGCTGTGGGACTGGCAGGTGAAAGAGATTTGTCCTGACTGTGGGCCAGGCAGGAAAACTCAAGCAACAGACGAGCACTCACATACATAAAATACATAAATTTACAACAAAAAGAATAATAAAAATTTCCTGCTCACCCCTAAGCAGGATAGCAGTAAGTCCTGGGCCAGCCTGGGCTACATAGTGATTTCAGTGCTGTTTTGGGTTTCAGAGGAGAAAAGAGATCGCCTTAAACAACAACAGGAAAAAACAACAAAAATATCAATGACTGTTGTGTAATTGTTTAAAACAAGATTGAAGCATTTCATCCTACAGGGAACAGGAAGGTAAACAACCCAAAATAGCTTCAGGAAGTCCCTGAAACTGACCAGAATTACTAGGCCACTCTCCTTGCCAAAGAAAGCAATAAAAGCTGCAAAAGAAGCCGCTCAGCAAGCCAAGATGCAAAGAAGACTAAGACCAGACCAAAGCAGAAACCACCTGAGCTGCCTGAAGAGGTTTAGCCCAGTTACTTGGAAAGGAGACTTGGAATATTAAAGATGTGTTACATTCTTTTACACTGTGGAATATTTGTTTCATGATGCAAAATGTGCCTTCTTTTATGTTGCATTTAACTCTGTAAAGCTGTGTTACTTTGCCTGTCTAAAATATCTGATTGGTTTAAGAAAGAGCTGAACAGCCAATAGCTAGGCAGGAGAGAGAAATAGGCGGGGCTGGCGGGCAGAGAGAATAAAAGGAAAAAAAAAAGAGAAGAGCTAGGAGCAAGAAAGGAGAAGGAGAGGAGGACGCCAGGGGCCAGCCACCCAGCCACCCAGCCACACAGCCAGCCGTGGAGTAAGAAGGAAAGAAAGGAATAGAGAATAGAGAAAGGTAAAAGCCCAGAGACAAAAGGAAGGTGGAACAATTTAAGTTAAGAAAATCTGGCTAGGAGTAAGCCAAGCTAAAGCCAGGCATTTATAAGTAAGAATAAGTCTCTGTGTGTTTATTTGGGAACTTGGTGGCGTGCCCCCCTTCCCCCCAAAGAGCAAAGAGTTAAAAAAAAATCAAAAACAAAAAACCAACAACAGACACTCTTCAGCCTGCTGAGTGGCCTGCGGGCTGTGCAGGGGGCTCCAGGTTCCCAGCTTTTGTAGATGTCACCCATGCTGGGGTGGGCCTTGGTGATGCCGCTGTCTGTGAGTCTTTTCTGCTCCTGTAAGTGACCCTCACCCACATTCCTATAGGTAACCTCAATAAAACTCATGGTTCACCAAGTTGGGCTTTGGTCTGTTGAGGGCTCCATACCTCAGTGAGTAGGGGTGTGTGTGTGTGTGTGTGTGTGTGTGTGTGTGTGTGTGTGCGCAGCATCTTCCCAGGAAAAGTTTCGTTACACAGTGACTTACAAGCAAGTTAAGTCATAAACAAGGCAGATCATAATCAAATGCTGAAAACCGTGATCAATGAGAATTCTGACAGCAGAGAAGGGAGACGCTGTGCACAGAGGGACCAGTGCATGACCACGGGCTGCTTCTCAAGCAAACGTAACCAGGGCAGTAAAAGAGCAACAAAACAACCATTTATTACTTTTATTTTGTGTGTGTGTGTGTGTGTGTGTGTGTGTGTGTGTATATATATATATATATATATATTTTTTTTTTTTTTTTTTTTTAAGACAGAGTTTATCTGGTAGCCCTGGTTGTCCTGGAACTCACTACGCAGACCAGGCTGGTCTCGAACTCAGAGACCCTTGCTTCTGCCTCCCAAGTAATAGGATTAAAGGCATGTGCCAGCACACTCAGCTGAAACAACAACTTTAAAGAGGTGCTGGAGGCTGACAAGATGACTCAGTAGATAAAGACACTTGCCTTCAAGTCTGGGGACATGAGTTCGATCCCCAGGACCCACAAGGTGGAGAGAACCAACTCTAGCAAGTTGTCTCTGACCTCTGCACACACTGTGTCACGTGTCACAGATACCCAATAAAAAACATAAATAAATAAATGTCACTTAAAAACAGACAAACAAAAGCGTTAAAGGAGATGCTGGGCAGTGTGGGGGTACACGTCTTTAATCCCAGCACTCGGGAGACTGAGGCAGGTGAACCTCTTTGAGGACAGCCTGGTTTATATAGAGAATTCCAGGACAGCCAGGGTGGGGGTAGGGTGCTGATCTCATGTGCACCTCCAGATCCCTCTCCCCTTTCCACTGCTCTAACTGCACGGAGCTGACCATTATGAACTGTACCTATCAGGCCACAGGAAGGGAAGTGAGCTGGTCACTCCCAGGCTGGGTCTTCATGCGGGCCATCCCACCTCACAAGCTGACCTTTCTTTCTGCTCTCCTCTGAACAGTGACAGCAATCGTCCTGACTGTTAGGAGGTCGGCTCAACACAATGTGCTTCACGACTTCCATATCCATTTCTTTGTGAACAGTCCCTTTCTTTTTTTTTTTTTTTTTGGTTTTTTCGAGACAGGGTTTCTCTGTGTAGCTTTGCGCCTTTCCTGGAATTCACTTGGTAGCCCAGGCTGGCCTCGAACTCACATAGATCCGCCTGGCTCTGCCTCCCGAGTGCTGGGATTAAAGGCGTGCGCCACCACCGCCTGGCCCTTTCTAAGCCCTCGGGTTCCGTCACCGTGAAGACAGGACCAGCTGTCAGCCTAACTACCTGTATCTTGTCCCTCTCTGGTCCTATTTTGCTTCCTTGATATTTTCCCCCCTCTCCTCTGCCCCTCTCCTCTGCCCCTCTCCTCTGCCCCTCTCCTCTGCCCCTCTCCTCTGCCCCTCTGCTCTGCCCCTCTCCTCTGCCCCTCTCCTCTGCCCCTCTCCTCTGAAAGTTATTTTGGTTTCCGGAGACAACAAGACTGACTCTGAACATCCTTATGATAAGGAATTAACAACTCCCTAGGCTTTGCATACAGATCATCCCACAGCGAGCTCACTCATGCAGGTGAGGCTGCACCCCAGACTGTCCCCCTCCAGTGGTGACAGGGTAACTGCTTCTCCTGAACCCCTTTCAGAGCTAGAGAGGAACCAGTGACCAGACCACTAGCCTGACCAACGAAGACTTCCTGTTCCGGCAGCTGTGCAAACCCCAAACCCTTCTTTCCTTTGTTCCCCTTTAAAAGAAATCTCAGAGTTCCCCTCAGTCTCTTGGGGATGGAGGGGGGTGTGTGTGGGGTGTGGGGTGTGGGGTGTGTGTGTGGGTCACTGAACTCTGTATCTACCTGCCCTTCTGAGTGCATCTCCTTTCTCTGTCTATGGCCTTGTCTCTGTCCTACTGCAGTGGAGAAACCCAATCTGCCGAGGCTCCTAGAGCCAGGGCTTTTGCCCTAAAACTCCAGGGACAAGTAGAAACAATCTGTTTCTTTTTGTGGACCACAAATTCATATCACTAAGTTTTGTTTTGTTGTTTTTTTTTTGTTTTGTTTTGTTTTTGTTTTTTGTTTTTTTTTTTTTTTTTTTGGTTTTTCGAGACAGGGTTTCTCTGTGTAGCTTTGCGCCTTTCCTGGAACTCACTTGGTAGCCCAGGCTGGCCTCGAACTCACAGAGATCCGCCTGGCTCTGCCTCCCGAGTGCTGGGATTAAAGGCGTGCGCCACCACCGCCCGGCCAGTTTTGTTTTTTTTTAAGTACATGTCATGTAGCCCAAGATGGCCTCAAACTGTAGCCAAGGTTGACCTTGAACTTCTGTCCCTTCAGCCTCTACCTTCCAAGTGCAGAAATTCCAGGTGCATGCCCCCAAGACCAGTTGATGCACTGCTATGGATTCCACCCAGGGTCTTCTGCATGCTAGCAAGCACTCTACTAACCCACAAGTTATGACTTAAATTATTTTATATTAAAATCAAAATAGGCACAGCAAACAGTAAAATATATAGAGCAAAAAAGAAATGTGAAAAAAACAAACAGAATTGTAATTATAGTCTAACAACACTCAACTATTACTTTATGATGACCAAGTTCACAAAAAAAACCAAAAACCAAAACAAAACAAAAAACAAAAAAAAACCCCAAGGGTGCAGAGAATTTGAAGGATCTAATTACAGATGCTGAAATGGATGCATCATACATACAAACTTTCCTTATGGGAACTTCAGCCACACAGGAAATCCCAGACAACAGTAAACAGCGCCTTGCCTGTACCTCTTAGCCACACTAGTAACAACACAGTGTGTTTCAGCCAAGTTGTAACTGCTTCCTTCCCCACTGCCCAGCCAACTGGACGACTGTGGTCTGACTCCAGGGAGGCAGAAAAGTGGACACTTAGTAAAGGCGTGGTGGCAGGACCCTGCAGCGACCCCTGTGAGTGAGTCAGGCCTTCTCTCAGATCCTTGTGAGCAGGGTCCAGACCTGCTTCTAAGCCAACAGATTATGGCAAAGGCAACGAGCTGTCAACCGCATGGTCACACTGTACTGTAAGACTCCATTTTATCAACCGGAGAGACAGGCTCTTTCTTACTGACTGGAGAAATAAGTTGTCAGATTCTAAGAGGTCCATATGGCAAGGAACTATGGCTGCCCTGTAGCTTAGATACTGGTAAGTAGCAGCCAGGAAGACAGCGGGCCCTCACTCTATAGCCTTGAAGAGATGAATCCTGGTAACACTCGTGGGGGCTTGAAGGAGACCTCAAGCCTCAGCAGAGACACATTTCCCACTGACGCTGTAATTGCAGAGAAGCCAGCCACACCTGCCAGGCTGTGAACCACAGCAGCAGTGAGGTCATAAGTCTGTGCTTGAAATGACTTGTGTGAGATTCCTCTAGAAGCCTCTCTTCTGGCCTCCATGGACAACCACACACACATGAATAAAAATAAAAATTCTTAAAAATGCACAAAAGAACACAGAGCCCCTAGCCTAAGCTCAGAAAACATGGGAAATCCATCACACACTCCTACTCTAGTGTCAGATAACTGAGGTTTCTTCACTCTGCTGTCAGATTCAGGAAACTGCCCCTCCCCATCTCCGGGGCCCTCCACTCCTCTTTCCTTTGTTTGTTTTGTTTCGTTTTGCTTTATCAAGACAGGGTTTCTCTGTGTAGCTCTGGTTGTCCTGGAACTTGCTCTGTAGACCATTCTGGCCTCAAAGTCACAGAGATCCGCCTGCCTCTGTCTCCTGAGTTCTAGGATTAAAGACGTGGCCACCATGCTTATTTCTTTTTTCGTTGTTGTTTGTTGTTTGAAATTGGTTTTGTGGTTTGAAACAGTTCTCACTCTATAGCCCAGGTGGGTCTTAAACACATTACACCCTCCTGCTCGGCTTCAGTGTGGAGAGTTCACCAGCATAAATTATCATGCCTGGTGCTAATGACTATTTTTTTAAAGTTTCTTAACGAAGACATGGTTCTATTAGTGAGAACAAGGAGTCATTAGTTTATTTCAGCAATACAGAGAGAAATGAAATATGATGGCTGAATTTGCTTTAAATAACCCAGTAGAAAGGGGATGGTGGAGTTCAAACACGACCTATGCAAGCTGAGTGTGCCGAGCTGACTCGTGGGTGCTCTGAGCATCCGATGTGATGATGGTGAGCACTGAGACTCAATCTGTCTGCCCCTACAGCTTACCCTTTGACTTCTGCCTTGCTACACATTTAAGAAGCTCATTCGTTTAAAACTGGAAGTAGGGCCCGTGAGGTGGCTCAGCAGGCAAAGGTGCCTGCCACCAAGGCCCCACATAGGTGAGAAAATAACCAGTTCCCCTAGGTGGTCCTCTGACCTCCGGAACAGCAACTGGCATCAACGTGTGCAGACGCACACAAACACAAAATAAATCAACGACTATTTTAAACACCAGAAGTATGACTATCATGGATTACTCTCCAGACCATACTGAGCACAAATTCAGGAAGGAGGTTTTCCCTGAGCCAGAGGACAGTGGCCAAGAGGCAGGCAGGGGCGGAGGGACAGTAATTACCGCGTCGATCTCATTGAGCACCTTCCACTGCTCATAAGGTACACTCAGCGCCTCTGCCGTCTGGATCGTCCTCTTCATCTGGCTCGTCCAGACCTTCAGGTCCTTGATGTTCTGGTCACTGATGAACTCAGCCAGATGTTTGGCAAACTGAAACACATCACAGCATAGTCAGCCCCACAGGTCCTGGGCTGCCTCAAAGGACACCAAAGCATGGGGTCAGTGGGGTTCTGTGAACCTCAGGAAAAAGTAGGTTTAGTCAAAAATCACCTAACCTCCCAGTGGTCCCCACACCCAAGTGCTGCTCTGTGTGTTCTCCCCAGGCCCCAAGAGCAATCCCATATTTGTCAGGTTTCCCCATCTTGATCCACTGCCCCAAGGCCATGTGACCTCTTCTGTGAGTCCTCAGTGCCTCCCCGAACTGTGTCAAGGCCTTTAGGGGCACAGCTGGGACTCAGGCCTCTCTAACAGTAGTATAACCCTGCCAGGAAAGGGCTCAGCTGGTATCTGCTCAAGTGCATTTGATTAGTGCCACATCACCGTCCCTCCATCCTAGACCAAGTAAAGACTGTCTACCTCAAGTGTACACTGGCTACAGAAGCCCCCCTACATATTCATGTATCCATCCTACCACCCAGTGCACAAAGTACCAATGCACATATGAGCATCACACACACACACACACACACACACACACACACACACACACACTGACCTCTCTGCCCCGCGGAGACAGTCCAGGATCCCCACCAATCCGACCCTTGAGGTTGAGTTCGCTCTCCCCATGCCGGCAGAGGTAGATGGAACGGGGTGTCACATGGATGTTCATGAGGTAATAAACGATGCGGCTCTGGATGTGGTCAGCTACACGGTTCACCACGTAGCTCTGGCCCACGTCCATGATCTTGATGTAGGACAGATCCCTTGCCAGAGAGAAGGTAGAGAGACGCTGTGAGGGTGGCCGGGCCCTTGGAAGCACATCGGCAGCCACAGGAACCAGTTATAAAGCCTGCAACTCTCACACTGGATTTGAGACCACAACACACAGTCCTGTGAGCTGGTGTGCAAGTGACGGGGTGAGGCAGCAGTGGCACACCACAGTGACACACGGACAAGCACTGTGAGGGGTTCGACACTCGTGCTTCCAAGGTGACATCTAGAGAAGCGGTCAGTTAAGTCACGTGATGACTTACTGCCGCCGCCGGTGTGATCCCAGGCCCCTTCCTGCCTCCCTCCGAGCTCTGTAAGCTGAACCGAGACAGCTTTCCCTAGGGTTGACCTGGGAGCTGGTGAACACTCCACTCCCCAAGGTTCCTGGTCGGCTTTCCTTCTCCAGTCAAGGTCATCTATGTGCCAGGGAGCTGCCCCTCCACACCAGGTAACAACGGGTTGAGCAGCACAGAAGGACGGTGCTGGCGACAGCCGCTGACAAACCCACCTTGGCCACTTTCCCCACCTGGCACGTTTATGACGCTTCTGCTTGGAGAGCGCACTCGTGTTGGCAGTGGTGGGGATGAGCTGTGACTTAGCCAACAGCCCCCTGGATATTCTCACTGTCTCCATGTGTTTGCTGCCTTGATACTACCAATAAAAGCAGGGGCAGCCGTTGCTGTCAGGCCTAACTGGGGCTCTGGAGAAGCCCACTGCACAGTGGTACTGCGGAATGACAAGAAGCATCACTGGGAAGACCCGGGGAAACAGCACAGCCATACACGGAGAGAGCCAAGTGCCATTCGCTCCAGCCCGGCTGCAGAGCCCAGCAGAGGAAGAAGGATGTGTCACCATGGCCGACACAGGCACCTGTTCTCTAAGCAGCCCAGAAGCCATCCATCTAGCAGCTGCTTGTGTTCCTTGGCTCACACGCATTACATATTCGTATGTAATTATAAACACTCAAACGTATGTTTACGCTCCAGCCTTTCACTGAATGCAGTGCAATCTACACTCCCACATCTTTCCATAATTATGATTTATGGTGACGGTAAGATTTCACCAAGGTTCCACTGCTATTTATTTAACTACTGCTGATTACACTTATGCCAAGAGTCCAGAGCGGGCAAACCACTGCCAACAACTCAAATGATGCCCACAAGCTGTTTTCTATAAAGTTTAGTGGAACACACCCATCATTTATTTACACAGCTTCTCTTGCAGTACAATGGCACAGACAGTTCACTGCAGCAGAGACAGAAGCCTCCAAAGCCTGAATAAACTCACTGTCTGGCCTTTGGCTGAAGAGGGTGCTGATCCAGCTGCAGGACCCCCAGCTGGGCACCCGCTACGGCCCCTGGCCACTCAACACTTCCGCTTGCTCTTCTATCCCAGAGGGAGGCAGATGGACCTGACAAGCACTGGCCACTGACTGCTGTTCGTAGGCAAGATCGGGCTTGGCCCCCTCCCCCTCCCCAACTGCACATCGAAAGCAGCACACGAGATGTTTGCCAATGCCTTTTGGAAAGACCCTCTGCATAGAAATTAGGCTTTATGGAGGGACAGGAGAAAGTCCTGACTTGTAGAGCTCCAGATGAGGCAACAGCTGTTCTGTAAATCACCTCTGGCCCAGATTTCTGCCCCAAGGAAAGAAACAAGAAATCAGACCACTTCCGCCTTTTGGTGTACTTCCCCCAGCCGCCACCAGAGGGAGCCACAATGAGCTGGCCAAGTAGACCCCCACCACCCACTCACTGCAGCCGCAGGCTGCGCGCTTTCTCGCCCACCTGTCCAGGTCTTCATCCAGCGACTCATATGAGTTCTCATAGCATTCAATGCGTCTCATGAAGTCCTCAGTGGCCTCATCGCTGTCCCGGTTGACATAGTCAGGACTGCCCAGCTTCACTTGCTGCCAGGGCCAGGCACAGAGCAAGGACACATCAGGGCTGGAGTCCCGGCAGAGCCGGAAGCAAGGATACAGCTAGGCGGGATCAGGGAGGTGGGGCCGGGCCAGGCTGGGGACTGCTCCCATCAGGAATGGTTCTGAAGCTCCCGGGTCTCACCCGCCGCCCAGTGGGAAGCCCGAGGCTCTTCCTCTACCCTGAACTATCTTTCAAACCAATGTGGCTTTTGTGTAGCTCTGGTTGTCCTGGAACTCACTCTGTAGACCAGGCTGGCCTGGAACTCAGAGATCCGCCTGCCTCTGCCTCCTGGGTGCTGGGATTGCAGGCGTGAGCCGCCCCCCCCCCCCCCCAGCTGACATAGCCATTCTTTAGATAACCAAGGAGCACAGAATAAGAGCGGGAAACCAGTCCGAGTCTTAAATAGAAACACCCAGCCACCCCTGGCTGAAGCTCCTCTCCTGCTGTCCAGGGATTACGGGAGAGGATGCAAAAGGAGCAAGAATGGAGGCCCACGCAGCACACGATCCTCCCACAACTGGTCCTCAGGACTCCAGGCTCACCTGCCTCGACCTCACTGCCACTGTCACTCGGCACCTGTCTCAATGCCATCCCAAGGAGATCAGGTGCACCACTCACCACGATGTTGGCCGCTATGACCTCAGGATCCACACAGATAGATTCAACAAAGAAGGTCTACAGCAAGGGCAGAGGACCAGGGAGAGGAGGCAGAACCAGAGACATGGTTAGTGACCTGTGTTCCTTCCAGGGTCTCTCCCTTCCACCTACAGCCTTGCTGACCAGGCCTGAGCATCCTCTAGCTAAGGGGTGTGTCACTGCATCCTGGATTCCCCACTACTGCCTTGGAAAGCAAGCTCCAGGAGGAGAGGAAACCACACCTCCATCTCAAATTACACTTGGCCACCCTAATGCCCAGCTCCTAATGCCCAGCTCCTAATGCCCAGCACCAGGAGGTTGTGAAAGGAGCCGCTGAGGGCCCAGATAGGCAACAGCTCTGCTCTGAAGGGCGCCCAGGAGACCTCACCTTGTAGCCATTCTGTTCCCCAAAGTTAAGGACCATCGCTCTCCGTTCTCGGGTGGTATTGGTTGCATCAAAAACCTAGGACCAAATGGGGGTGAGTCAGGACTCTGGTCCTGGGGAAGCAGAAGGCCACCCAAGGCTGCAGTACAGGCATCTCTGTGGACGGGGGCTTCCTGCCAGGGTACCTGCTGCCCAGGCCAGCAGCCTGGCTTATCTCTGGTGATGCACACTGCAGTGCTCTGGACACAGCGGGTGCTCAGCTCATGTGTGGCCAGCTGGGTTCTAGCAAAACCGGTAAGCCTGGTACTATGGTTTGGTTGTGGTTTGTCTCCTAAGGTTCATGTTCAGGTTCTCCCAAGAAAGAAGCAAGTCTGGCCTACCCAGCCCTGTGGTGTCCTACCTCCAGATGTGATCTTTTCTTCCCTCAGGGACTCCTGTCATGATGCTATTAGATCCTTAACAAGGGCTTGGGAGTGGGGGGTGGGGGGGGGATGCCCAATTTGGAACTCTCAGCCTCGAAACTGAGCTAAATCTGTTTTTTTGAGGGGCTGAGACAAGGTCTCACTATGTAGTCAGCCTGGCTTCAAACTTGCTGTGTAGAACACACGAGCCTCAAACTTGCAGCAATCCTCCTGCCCATGTTTCTCAAGTGCTGGGATTACAAGTGTGTGCTACCATGCCTAGCAACAAACCTCTTTTTTCTTTTCCTTTTTATTTTATTTTTATTTTTTATTACAGTTGGGGAGAGAGAGAGAGAGAGAGAGAGAGAGAGAGAGAGAGAGAGAGAGAGAGTGTGTGTGTGTGTGTGTGTGTGTGTGTGTGTAGCCAGGCCAGGTGACCTGAGACAGACATGGTAGAAGGAAGACCAGCTCCTGTGAGTTGCCCTCTGACCCCGATACTTGCGCTGTAGCACACTCCCACACACATGCACAGAAAAAAGAAATGTTCAAAAAATATATTTAAAAACATTGAGAATGTTTCCCTCAAGTTAAAAAAAAAAAAAATGGAGCCACAGGGGCTGGAGAGGTGGTTCAGTGGTTAAGAGCACTGGCTGCTCTCCCAGAGGTCCTGAGTTCAATTCCCAGCAACCACATGGTGGCTCACAACTATCTGTAGTGGGATCTGGTGTCCTCTTCTGGCATGCGGGCATACATGCAGAACACTCACATATATATAAAATAAACAAGTAAATCTTAAAAAGAAAAAAAAATGGAGCCACATTAAAGGCATGGTGGCCTATATCGGGAAGCAGAGGCAGGTGGGTCTCTGAGTTTGAGGCCAGCCTGGTCTACAGAGTGAGTTCCAGGGCTACACAGAGAAACCTGGGGGGTGGGGGATTGGTGCCACTAAGATTTCTAGGAAAGGCAGCTAGAAAAATGGGAAGAAGAGGGAAGGAGGTTGAGTTGCCAGAAAGTGGTAGAGGCAGTTTATTAAAGAAATAAGTTTTGAAGCTGGATGGTGGTGGTGCACACTTTTAATCCCAGCACTCAGAAGACAGAGGCAGGCAGATCTCTGTGAGTTAGAGGTCAGCCTGATCTACATAGAGTTCCAGGACAGCTGGAGCTACATCATGAGACCATGTTTTTTTTAAAAACAAAAAAACAAGAAACAAAAACACAAACAAACAAAAAAAGATACTTCTGCCAGGCAAGGCCTCATTCCAAGTATTTCCCAAGCACTTTTTTGTTGTTGTTTGGAAATGGGGTCTCAGGCATTCCAGGCTGGGCTATAACTCCCTAGACAGCCAAGGGTGTTCTGATCCTCCTGTCTCTACCACCGTAGCTTTGGAACTACAGGCTCGCACCACCACACCCCATAGTGTTGGAAGTACAGGTTCACACCACCACACCCCATAGTGTTGGAAGTACAGGTTCACACCACCACACCCCATAGTGTTGGAACTACAGGTTCACACCACCACACTCAGTTTATCCCACACTGGAGGCCCAATCCTAGGCTTCACGCCTGCTAGGCCAGCACACCACTCACTGAGCTACATCCCCAGCCACTTTACCACAGAAAACATATCTGTGGGGTTCACGTCAATAAAACAGGTCGGCAAAGCAAAGTGAAGGGGTGTGGGTTACGGGACCAGAACAGGTGCTCCTCCCAGGAGCGGGGAGTCCTCGGAGTGCTGGCAGTGCCAGAGCCATGAGGACAGGCTAGAGCTGGCGTCAGAGAGCTCCAGGAGGCACGACTCCAAGAGGAACGTGGTAGGGAGGACGTGTGCTTGCGTGTGCAGGGCTGGGCCCTTCCTCACAGATTCTCCGGTTCTGCCTGGCCACACACTTCCTATGACTGCAGGGGTCCCCACTCTGGTAGAACTTCCTCACCTGGCCTCAGCTGCTTTCTGGAATAGTAAACTATGGCCAGGGCAGGGCTCCTTGCGCCAGGAGGTCAGTCATATGTGTGAAAGACTGAGGTAAGCTGCTGGTCCTAACTTCTAGAAGGAAGAACTGTGGCATTAAATGTAAATACACGTCCGGGAAAGGGCTGGCCCACACACTTCCTTCTGCACAGCTTCTGCATGCTTCTCCCTCTGGCTGGCACCCTCGGGCGTCCAGGGGCACACCCACCCCACCCTGCTTCCTTCCAGGTGCCTGAGGAGAAAATGGCAGACAGGGTGGAGGCGAGGAATCCTGTGTCTCACTCGCAGCTGTTTCTAGGGTATCACACTCACCGCCACATGTCCCCCCTCCTCACTGAGGAACTTCCGGACGTCAGAGAGAGCTGCCAGGGCACACTGCCTTCGGGAGAGAAGACACAGAGTCAGCCTGGCACGCAGCCTCTAACCCACCGGTCAGGATGGGGCAGCCCTCGGGTCTCCTCCTTGTTCAAGGTCTCCCTCCTGCTTTCGGCTAACCGTCAGCATCTGGCTCTCTGTGTTCCTGGGTATCAGGTCTTCTGAACGCTACTTTCTGCTTTTCCCTCATCGTCTCATCTTGGCCCCGCTGTCCCTTTGCCGTGTTCATGACTCTAAATGTCAGGCGTGTTCTGTGATTAACAAGATAAGTGCTTTTCTTTAATTAATTAATTTATTTTTGGTTTATTTCTTTTATTTTGTGTATATGTTGTAGAATATTATTTTAAGATGTGTTACACATGTTTATGCTGTGGAACATTTGTTTAATGATGCAAAGATGTGTTGCATTCTTTTATGCTGTATTTGTTTAACTCGGTGAAGCTCTGTTACTTTGCCTGTCTAAACACCTGACTGGTCTAATAAAGAGCTGAACAGCCAATAGCTAGGCAGGAGGAAGGATAGGCGGGGCTGGCAGTTAGAGAGTATATACAGAAGGAGAAAGGAGAGATCAAGCAGGGAGAGGAGGAGAGGACTCCAGGACTATATTGTAGGGATGTCACTGTGGAGCCAAGTGACACAGCTAAGCAGCTGTGCCCCGCACCTCACAGTGATCCTCTGTGCCCTCTAGGTCTTCCAATGAAAGCTTCAAAGAACTGTCTTCTGGGAGTTGGAGAGACGGCTCAGTGGTTAAAAGCAATTACTGTGCTTTTAGAGGACCCGAGTTCAGTTCCCAGCGCCCATCAGATAATGCAAAACTACCTGCAACTCCAACTCCAGGGGATCTGATGCCTCTTCTAGCCTCTGTGGGCAGTGTATGTACACGGCATACACACACACACACACACACACACACACACACACACACACACAAATACGCGCTGCCACACAGACATATAGATACATTTAAAATTAAAACAAATCTTTAGGGAATGGCTCATCGATTAAGAACACTGGCTTCTCTTCCAGAGGACCAAGTTCATCCCAGCACCCACATCCAGTTCTAGGGAATCTTTCGCCCTCTTCTGGTTTCTGTGGGTATTGCATGCACACACATACATGCAGGCAAAACACTCAGACACATAGAAAAAAAATAAAATTTTCTTTTTTTATTTTTTATTTGAGACAGGTTTCTCTGTGTAGCCCTTGCTGTCTTGGAACTCACTCTGTAGACCAGGCTGACCTCAAATTCATAGAGATCTGCCTGCCTTTGCCTCCTGAGTGCTGGGATTAAAGGTGGGTACCACTAAGTTGAGTATGGTGAAACTCTGTCTCAAATCACCCCCCCTCAAAATAATGTTTTTTTAAGAGGCTAGAGAGATGGTTCAGTGGTTAAGACCACTTGCCGCTCTTGCAGAAGAATAAAGTTCAATTCCAGCACCCACATGGCAGCTCACAATCATCCAGAACTCCAGTTCCAGGGGATCCAACACCCTCTTCTGACCTCAGAGGACACCAGGCATGCATGTAGTGCACAGACATACATGTGATCAAAATACTCATAAGTTGTTTTTTAAAAGTGTTTTTAGAGCCAGGCGGTGGTGGCGCCTTTAATCCCAGCACTCGGGAGGCAGAGGCAGGCGGGTCTCTGTGAGTTCTAGGCCAGCCTGGGCTACCAAGTGAGTCCCAGGAAAGGCGCAAAGCTACACAGAGAAACCCTGTCTCGAAAAACCAAAAAAAAAAAGTGTTTTTAAAGTGTTCCTTTTGCCAAAAACTCTGAATTCTGAGTCTAGAAAACTAGTATTATTGGGTCATTTCTTTCTACCCGCCTGTAGATCAGCGTGTTTGGGGCTAAGATCTTTTGTGGGCAGTTCTGATTATGAATCTACTGTGTAGGAGGAATCTCAGGGCCCCAAAGGAAACAGGAGAACATCCTGGGAGCCTGTGTGCACACTCATACATGAGTGTGCAAATACACTTGTGCTTGCGGGTCTGTGTGTGAGTAGGTCTGTATGACTGCACTTACCCATGTATGGGCATGTGAATCTCTCAGTGTGTGTGTGAGAATCCTCTGGACCCATGCTGGAGGAACTGAGGACATCCGGTGGGACTCCAAGGAGCTGGCTCAGATGTTGGTTCCTACTGTCCTCAGGACTTCATGTCACATGCCTTTCCCTTGCTTTCTATCACTCTGTTGTAATAAACTTTAGCCATGAGTCCTGGGAGTCACCCTCCCAATCACCAAACCGGAAGGCAGCCTTAGAGACCCAAGTGCACTTGGTATTGTAGATGTATACAAAGGGTGAGTGTGTGTGTGTGTGTGTGTGTGTGTGTGTGTGTGTGACTGAGTAATGCACACGAAAGAATGAGCCCAAGTGAAGATGCCACATGTGCACACATACTCTCACAGACAGTGTGACTATATGTGTCCAGGGATTGTGTATGTATGTGAACACACCCATGAATACTTATGGTATGTAGGTTTATGTGTATGTAGGTGTGTGCATATAAGGTATACATGTGAGGTTATGTGTCCATGGTAGACATAGAGAGCTCATGTATGGTAAGAAAACAATGCGAATGTGCCTGATGGGATGTGTCCATATGCATATCTGACTGTCACATGCTTGTTCATGCCTTCCTCTCATGTCGTCTGGTTTCATGTATATGAATACTGTACAGCTTTTGAGACCTCAACGATGTGTGTGTGTAGCTAGGCCTCTCGGAAGTGCAGGCCTTGCTTCCCAGGCTTCTCATTTTTAAGATCTGGTCCCATCACACATCGTGGCCCATATGTAATCCCAGCATGGAAGTTCAAGTCATTCTTGGCTAGGCAGCAAGTTCATGGCCAGCCTGAGCTATATCATGCTATCTATCTCGAAACGAAACAGACAAACAAAAATTCCTTCTGCTCCTGGGCCGGGGGTGCAGCCCAGTTTATCATGAACAAGGCCCTGGGTCAATCCCAGTACTACAAACAGTAACAGTAACAAACAAAAACAACAAAACTGAACTAAATAGACACGACTTCTGGTCCTTTAATTTTTCAATTACTTCAAAAAAATCTGAGATGGTCAATGGAAAATGGCCCTGTGGCCCAGTAACAACAGGAATGTCCCATCTTCCACCACAGGTTCCTCTGTTCCAGTGGGGTGGTGACCTTGGGCTAGTTCCTCCAATCTCTCTGTGTCTGGGTTTCTCCATTTAAATTGTTCCCCAGATTCTGACCTTTCGGGGTAGCCTGAGGGAAATGGCTGGCAGATTGGGAATGCCAGTGCCCCACAACTACATCCACACACGCCTGCCTCCAATTCAGACTGAATGGCTCAAACAATGATCACTTTCTAAGCTCAGACTCCAGGACTGTGAAAGCAAGGCACTACCACTGATCAACGGGGGCGTCCACCAGTGCCCACACCTTGGCATGGCTCTAGATTTTGCACCTGAGACGTTCTTTGACTTGCTAGCCACGAGATGTTTGAGTGAGTGAATGACGGACACTTTGTTGTTGTTTTGTTTGTTTAATTGATTGGTTTTTGGTCTTCTGAGGCATGGGCTCGTGCTGCCCAGGCTGGCTTTGCACTGTGATGGCTGATGACCTTGAACTGTTCCTCCTGCCTTCACCTCCTAAGCACTGGGGCTGTAGGCCTGGACTGCCAGACTCAGCTGTGATGGGCAGTCTTTAGTGGTAAAAAGACTTAGGTTCAAAATTACTCAGCTACTTCAAATGTGAAGTAACCTGCACAGAAGTGTATGAGACTCCTGGACTTTTGAGCCTCAGTTTCTTTACCTATAAAATGGGGACAATGGATATCAGACACCAAACGCCCAGTAGATTCAAGTATCAGTACATCTCCTAGCTGCTAGTTTTACCTAAATGCCAGACTCACTTTCCGGGTGCCTCAGCCTGGTCCCACCCCTATGATGACGCAGTTTAAGCACACAGTTGGGTTGCTCCTGTCCCCTCGTGGCCATACAGGGAAGAGGCAGCCTAGAGCCTCTGGTGGTAGCTCCAGATCAGTACTGTGGCCTCTACCCCAGGCTGGCTTAGTTTGAGGAAGTCAGGAAAGCTAGAGCAGCCTCTGGTGCTGTCCTCCCAAGATGGCTGAGGCCAGAGCAAGTCTGTGCCACCAAGAGGCATGTGGCAGTTAGTTTTAATTGTCAACTTGACACAGTCTTAGAATCACCTGGAAAGAGGCTTAGTGACAGACAGCCCAAGGGGTCAGGTGGCCTGTGGGCATGCGTGTAAAGGATTTTTTTTTAAAAAAAGAGTTATTTATTTTCATGTGTTTCGTGCATTTGTGTGTGTTAAGGTACCAAGTCTCCTAGAACTGGAGTTACAGACAGTTGTGAGCTGCCATGTGGGTGCCAGGAAGAGCATCCAGTGCCCTTAACCAGTAAGCCATCGCTTCAGCCTCTGGGGTTTTTGTTGTTGTTTGTTTGTTTGTTTGTTTGTTTGTTTTTTCGAGACAGGGTTTCACTGTGTAGCTTTGCGCCTGTCCTGAAACTCGCTTTGGAGACCAGGCTGGCCTCGAACTCACAGAGATCCGCCTGCCTCTGCCTCCCAAGTGCTGGGATTAAAGGCATGCGCCTCCACCGCCCGGCTTTTTTTTTTTTTTAAATTAGGTTAATTGAAGTGGTGAGGCCCACCTTGAACACACGGGTGACACACTTTCATGGCCTGGTCCCCGAACTGCATACTAGAGTGGAAAGGCAAGCTGGGCAGGTTGGCATGCACATACTTAATTTCTCTCTGTTCTGCACTGTGGATGTGACTACGCTTCAAGTTCCTGCCTTGACCTCCCTCGATGGACTATAATCTGGCCCAACAAACTAAGCTTTGTCGGGTGTTGGTGTCTGGTGTTTTATCACAGCGAGAACAGGAGAAGGCTTATTTTTGTCATTGCTGTGAGACAGGGTCTCACACGTAACCCTGGCTGTCCTGGAACTCACTATGCAGACCAGGCTGGCCTTGGACTCACAGAGGCCTGTCTGCTTCTCAGTTGATGAGATTAAAGATGTTCACCACCAGGCCTGACAGGACAGGGCTTCTTGACCACCCCACCAACCCTTTCTCAAAAAGTTCAAGTCTGAATTGGGAGGGGGACTGAGGTCATATGAAAATTTCTACCTCATGAGTGTCAACTACTCACGCCACAGCATCCAAGCCATGTTAAACTAAAACTAAGTAAGGTACATGCCAAGAACATGCCAAGCACATAGCAAACATATTCCAATACTCATGAGAGTGCCTATCCTGGGGCAGAAGAGGAAATAACATGCATCCTCTATAGTAGCCCGGAGTAGACAAAAGCAAGGCCTCCAAGTCATACAATGGCCCTGGCATGCCCTGGCTAAACCTCTCTCCCTGAAGCTCCACCTCCCTTCCTCATCAAAGGTCCTTAATACTAGGGCAGGGATAAGACAGCCATCAAGAGGCTACACACAACTTCTCCCTAAACTCATCATATGCCAACCTTTTCACAACCTGAGAGGGTATGAAGCCAGACCTAGAGCTGGATGTGGTGGCACAGGCCTTTAATCCCAGCACTCCAGAGACAGAGGCAAGCTGATCTCTGTGAGTTCGAGGACAGCCTAGGCAACATGGTGAGATCCTGTCTCAAAAAACCAAAGAAAAGAAAAAGAAGAAACAAAGATGGCAGCCCCCTCAGTCACACAGCATGGAGCCAGCCCTGTCAGTCACACAGCATGGAGCCAGCCCTGTCAGTCACACAGCATGGAGCCAGCCCCCTCAGTCACACAGCATGGAGCCAGCCCTGTCAGTCAGTCACACAGCATGGAGCCAGCCCTGTCAGTCACACAGCATGGAGCCAGCCCTGTCAGTCACACAGCATGGAGCCAGCCCCCTCAGTCAGTCACACAGCATGGAGCCAGCCCCCTCAGTCAGTCACACAGCATGGAGCCAGCCCCCTCAGTCAGTCACACAGCATGGAGCCAGCCCCCTCAGTCACACAGCATGGAACCAGCCCCATCAGTCAGTCAGTCACACAGCATGGAGCCAGCCCCCTCAGTCACACAGCATGGAGCCAGCCCCCTCAGTCAGTCACACAGCATGGAGCCAGCCCTGTCAGTCACACAGCATGGAGCCAGCCCCATCAGTCAGTCACACAGCATGGAGCCAGCCCCCTCAGTCAGTCACACAGCATGGAGCCAGCCCCATCAGTCAGTCACACAGCATGGAGCCAGCCCCCTCAGTCACACAGCATGGAGCCAGCCCCCTCAGTCACACAGCATCAGGTGTGCTGCTGGAGTTCAGCAGCAGCTCAAGCATTCACAAGTAACTAGGCTCCAGGAGTTGGGAGAAGGGGTGTTTCCTAGCAAACAGGTAGTAACCTCTCAAGCTCTCTCTACCGCAATGCTCCACCCCAACCCTAGCCACACTTACTTCCTGATTTTCAGACCTTCTTCATTGTCTGGGAGGAAAAACTCGAAAGATTTGTACGTCTTGACCATGTCCCGGCGATACTGGCCAACGTTGAATTCTAGAGGGAGAAGAGGCTTAGCTTTCACAGGACAGCAGCTACCATCCCTGCCCAGGACCCCTCCCCCGGCCCTGCCTCCACCCAGCCTTCTCTCTTCCCCTCCCCTAACAGTCCTCCCACGATCCTTGTAGCCTCACCCCGAGTCGGCACACCAATCCAGTTGAGGTACCGGGTCAGCTTCTTAGAAATGTAGGTCTTGCCCCTGGCTGGCAGGCCCACCATGACGATGAGTGTCGGGCAGTTGGTCATGCACACTGGAAGGCAAGCGGCGCCGGGATGGTTAATCTGGATTGTCACCTTGATGGGTCTAGAATCACCATGGAAACAAATCTCCGTCTATGAGGGGGTTCCCAATTGGTTAACTGAGGCAGGAAGACAATCTTAAATGTGAGTGGCACTGTTCCCTGGGCTAGGGTCCTGGACTGAAGGAAAAAAAGGGAGAAGGGGCAAGCGGAGCATCAGCGTCCATTCATCTCTGTTTCCTCACCATGGATGTGAGGTCACCAGCTACCTCAGGCTCCTGCCAACACAACTTCCTTGCCGTGATGGACTGTCCCTTTAAACCATGAGCCAAGAAAAGCATTTCCCTCCTTTGGTGTTCCACCAGGTACTTGTCATAGCAACACGGAGAGTAACTAATTCCAGCACACTGTCCCACGATGCTGGAGCTCTAAGTCTCCCTCTCTCCCAGTGTTTTATCAGCCCGAGGGCACAGGATTGGCCCCAGCTGTGATTCCTGGCATCAGCCAGATCTCTAGTACCCCCAGATCCGGTCTTAGGCTGCCATGTGTCCTGTTCCAGGTCTGTCCGGGCTCTGAAACTTTACCAGCCCTTCTCATTACCAAGCACACAGGTATACAAAGGCAACCAGCCAGGCCAGCAGCTAAACGCTCCATGGAACTGCCCACTGCTGGAGGACAGTGGAGCCAATGCCTGCCTCTCTGACCCAGGAATCCATACCCTAATCTCCACCTATCTCCAATGATGTGCCAGCTCCGCCGTGGTCTCCGGTGAATTTCTTTTTCTCTTCAAAGCTCTGCCTTAAAGTTTTCCCTTCAACAAGGACCCCCTTTCCCAAGGGCACCTCCCTGTGTCCCTGGGGCATTTTCGTCCCCTACTTGGTCACCTCACTAACGACTGTTATCTTTGGACTGATTATTTGGAGTAGCTAATATGCATGACTGTCCTCCAAGCCAAGCAGCCACCGACTGCATGCACACCTTTACAAAAGCGTTATCCTGGATAGGTCCGTTGAATGTTTACAGCCCCTCATGGAGGGGTGAGCAGGGTCTCGAGACCCTCACCTGAGATCCAGCTGCTTTCTACCACCTGTTGTATGCACCCACAGCCATGTAAGGAACCCCTCCCCAATGCTCAATAAGGAGGTCCAGTACACTCAGTGGCTCTTCAGAGCGAACTTCTGTGGAATTGTGCCTCAGTTCATCCTGAGGACCCTGGGAAGAAGGGTAGACTTTGTTTACATCTCCCCAGGGAAGGAATTCAGCCCAGGATCCCTGTAGTGCCTGTGCCGCTCACGGTCCTGTCCTGCACTGATGCTCAGTGATATGAGCACGGAGGTAACCAGAAGCAAGCACATCGGGGTTCAGGGCCACAAGGGACTGAGACCAGATGCCCCAAATTGACAATTTTCTTGATCATCTGCTCATCACCATCTCACATGCTATCAAGTCAGGGTGTCAACCAGAGAATCTGCCAAGGCTGGAGGCAGGAAAAGACCTGTCCACAGCTGCCCTGAGCGTCAGCTGCCTAGGACTGACAGCAAAGCAGCAGGACTGCCTGTGACTCGGCTTCCAATGTGGCCAGATGTGGCCCTACCCTGGAAGTCACCCATAAGATCAGGGCCAGTAACACAGGGGACAGACTGCTGGACGGATGTGGGGAACTGCCCCTCTCCTCTCCTCTGCCCATTAGCTGCCCTCCTTTGCCAGACCATCAGGAGCCCCTCTCCGCTGTCTCTCTTAGGACACAGAGACCTCGGGGACAGCTAGTTCCGCCCGTCAGCAATCAGGCAGGTCTCAGTTCCTATTTTGATTGTGACACCTTCCGGCAACTCAGATCTCGGTGTCCTCACCAACATGATCTTTCACTTTCCCCATGGAAAAGCTGGAGCCCTTCTGGAAAGCTGTGCCCTCTGCCTTGCCCGGGCAGCATCCTGGACTATGGGCACAGGTGTACTTAGCCCCGACTGCACTTAGGACTTGAGATGCAGGCTGCATCATCCTGTGCATGACCCAAACTGTGAACCCGGGGGAGGGGACACTGGCTGAAGGAAGAGTGAGGACGCTTGCAGAATAACCTCAGCATTGGCTAAGGCGAGAGGAAACCGAGTGAAGCAAGGCCCTGCCTCCTCAGGGCCAGCGGACCGCACAATTCCTGCCCAGGCTGACCAGGAGCTCTGAAGAAATTTAAAGAGAGTTCATCAACCATTTACCATGGCAATCCATCTGTCCACCCCTGCCCCTCCTGACGAGCCCCTACACACACACACACATGGACACACACGGACACACGGACACACGGACACACACACACACCATTGTTCCTTCAGTGTTCATGATTTCAAGATCAAGGTACTATACCTACTCTTCACACCATGACTAAAAGCAACTCAGGGAGAAAAGGGTGTACTAGGCTTACACTTGCACATCACTGTTCATCACTGAAGGAAGTCAGGACAGGAACTCAGTGCAGGAACTGCACCTGGAGGCAGAAGTTGGAGCAGAGGCCATGGAGGGGTGCTACTTATTGTCTTGGACATCATAGCTTGTTCAGTCTGCTTTCTTATTCAACCCAGGACCACCAGCCCAGGGGTGGCACCCCCACAATGGACTGGACCCTCCCCCATCAATCACTAATTAAGAAAATGCCAGCTGGGCGCACACCTTTAATCCCAGCACTCGGGAGGCAGAGCCAGGCGGATCTCTGTGAGTTCAAGGCTAGCCTGGTCTACAAAGTGAGTTCCAGGACAGGCTCCAAAGCTACACAGAGAAATCCTGTCTCTAGAAACCAAAAAAAAAAAAAAAAAAGAAAGAAAGAAAGAAAGAAAGAAAGAAAGAAAGAAAGAAAGAAAGAAAGAGAGGAGAAAAAGAAAAGAAAATGCCCTACAGGCTTCTGGAAGCATTTTCTCAATTGAGGATCCGTCTTCTCAGATGACTCTTAGCTTGTGTCAAATTGACCTAAAACTAGTCAGCCAGCACAACATCTATTTTCCCAGAGCAGACCTGGGCCCCCTCTCATAGCCACACCCTCCTCCCACAGTCTTTGGTGACAGCACCCCTCTCCCCCACTGCCATCAATATGCAAGGTGGGCAGTCAGGGGAGCAGACTGGATCTAGGCACAAAACAAGGCAATAAATTAGTGCTCACCTCTGCTCCCCAAGATAAGCTCCCCAGAAATAACCCAAAGCAAACCAAAGTTCAAGAACATTCGTGGCAGCTCTGCTTACCACAGCACGATGTGGAGATAATCCCTAGAGTGGAGAAATTATAAACAGAAGCAGAACAAAGAGGGGTACACTACAGACCTTGAGAGACACGAAACAGAGATGGGGTATGCAGCCAGAACCCCAGCCCTGAGCCCACAAGGACCCCGACATCAGCAGCCAGGACAGCAGAACACCCTGTCCATAACACCGTACACACAGAGAGAAGGAAGTCTGAAGACATGTCAACTAAGTGCTCTCTGGTTCCCTTTTCCATGAATTTGCTGAAGGCCGCAGAGCCCTAGGAGCCCCAAGGCCTGAGACATGTGTACCCGTGGAGACTGCCTGCCAGCCTACCTACCAAGCACTCCCACCAAAGGCACAGCCCAAGTTCCTGGAGTGGACTCCAGGTAGACTCCTGGACTGATTGTACCTGCTCCCTCCATCTTGCCAGACTGAGGAAGGAAGAGGTCTTAAGAATAAAGCAACATGGCATGACGGTCCCACTCGGGGACAGAAGTTGTCTCTCCTGTTGACTTGTGCACACACACAAGTCCTGTCACCCAGGAGGAATCATGCCATCTTGTCACCTTTTGACCAAAAAAAGCCATCAGAAGTCGGATGTAGTGGCACACGCCTTTAATCCTAGCACCTGGGAGGCAGAGGCAGGAGGATCTCTGTGAGTTCAAGGCCAGCCTGGGCTATAAATAGTGAGTTCCAGGACAGTCAGGGCTACACAGAGAAACACTGTCTCATAACAAAACAAAACAAAATACCTAAAAACCCAACAACAAAAAAGCACTTGCTCTTGCAGAGGACCAGGGTTTGGATCCCAGCACCCATACAGAGGCTCACAAGGATCCGTAACTCCAGTTCCGGACTATCTGACACACTCTTCTCACCTCTAAGGACATCAGACACATACAAAAAGCACAGACACACACATGAAAGAAAAATATTCATACACATAAAATGAGTAAATAAATACAAAAAACTTTAAAAAAAGAAAGAAAAATGATATCCTGTCACTCAGGAGGTAGAGGCAGGAGGGCCACCACAAGGTCAACAGTACGCCGACATAGTGGCTTCTCGGCCATCCAGAGCCTGTTCCCAGAGACTACATTCTCAAAAACAAACAAACAAAGGTAAAACAATGTCCTACCTGCCATGGTCCTGGGGCCTCGTCCTTATGCCCTGGACCATCTCCCCAGAGCTCCTAAAGGTTGAATCGGGGATTCTAATGGTAAGGAAGGTTAATAGCTTCCAGACACATAGGTGTGGCTCTGGATTTTATAAATTATCAAATTTTATCAATTGCTTATGGTGTTGGAGGGAGGAGAGCGTGGCTCTGTCATTCAGCCCCAGGACCCTGAGGAGCTGGGGACTAGACACCAGAGGAAACCTACCGCCAGCCCAGACTAGCAGTGGGTACTGCTGCTTCCTTCCCATAAGGCCCTGTGGTCAGGCCCCCCTTCCCCACCCTAGGGTCTTTCCTGTCCTCACAGTCCTGCACCCTGGCCGGAGTCGCTGTGCAAAGGTGGACTGCTGCACACGTGCACACTCCATGTGTGTGCTGTGACCTCTGCCTGGGGCCCAGACTCCCAGGCACACATCTGCAAGCCTCGTCTTTGGCCATGTCACCTCCGACTCCAGGAAAGTATGAATCTGCAACTCAGACTGTTCCAACATTCTCACACTGACAAGCCCCTCCACTTACACAGAGGCACCTTTTTTTTCTTTTTTCTTTCTTTCTTTTTTTAGTTTTTTGAGCCAGGGTTTCCCTGTGTAGCCCTGGCTATCCTGGAACTCCCTCTGTAGACCAGGCTGGGCTTGAACTCACAGAGCCACCTGCCTCTGCCTCCCTAGGATTAAAAGCATGTGCCATGACTGCCTGGCACAAGAGTCACATTTTCATCTATACTTAGAGCTTAGAGAAAGACATACAGGCCCTGACTCAGGAGCAGATAACTGAGCAGGTCCCTCCTCTGTGGGCCTCAGCTACTTTCTGCCTATAATGAGGGGATGGCTCAGGCTGACACCTCAGTCCCCCACTCTGAATAGTGAGGCAAAGAAGGTTGGTGGTGATGAGATCTGCTTCTATTTTTCTTTCTTTCTTCTTCTTTGTTTTGTTTTTGTTTGTTTGTTTTGTAGCCCTGACTGTCCTGGTACTCACTATGTAGACCAGGCTGCCTCAGACTCACAGAGATCCTCCTGCCTCTGCCTCCCGAGTGCTGGGATCAAAAGTTTGCACCACCACGCCCAGCTTGCCTCCACTTTTCAAGTATCAACTCACGAGAGGCGAAGACAACAACCGTCTCTTCCTAGGGCTGGGATCTAAGGGTTAGCTCCCGGCCTAAGGTCACAGAGCTGGTCCAGGGTGTGGCCTGAGTGCTCCTGCCCCCAAAGTCCAGGTTCCTACTCCTCCTGTGACAGGTGCAGACACCCCTGGTCAGGACCACAGTACTAATAAAGGCTGGCAAGGAACTGCCTTAATGCTTCCAAATGATGGCCGGCCAGGCTAACACCGCAGTCCCTGGGGACTCAGAATCTGTCTGGACAGCTACGGCTCCACCAGTACCCACACTGTGGTCAGAGCCACCACCCACAGGAACACAGTCTGCTTATGAACCACAGCCATCCTACCAGGACCCAAGTGTGATCACATACGCCTTCCCACCCCCACTCTACTAAGACTCTCATTATGGTAATGGTCAAAGCCATGGCCTCAGGCCGGCCTTGGCAACAGAAGCCCAAAGGACCCTCCCCTCCCTTATCACACACAGCAGCCTTCAGGAATGCATGGAGACCCTGGCACATCACGCAACAGCCTGATCTCCATTTCCATATCTGTGCCACCAGTTGGACTAGATGTTCTGAGGTCTTTGCCAAGCTGCAAATTCATTACAATATTTGAATTACTCCTAAAACATTTTTTTTCTTTTCCCTGTTAATAAAAAGAAAGTGCAGACTCATTTAAGAGCAAACAGAAGAACCAAGGAAGGAGATGAAAACACCCAGGATCCCAGAAGAGGTGAGTCACTTAGCAGTTCCACAGATTTCAGCACATCTCGCTGTCCCACCCTCCTGTGCAGTCATTTACCTATGAACTCATGTGGGTGCTTCCATGTCCAGGGGCACAGCTAGGTCCACATGGTGTGCTGTTCCCATTGACTCAATCCTGACAACTGTACTCCCCTGAAGTTCCTCCCAAAACTTTGGTTTTAAGACCAAGGAGTACCTGTCTTGCTGAGAACTACTAGCCCATGACTAGGCTTTCAAACGTTCTCGGCTCAGAGACTCCAAGTACCTTGTCTAGAGCTACACAGCTCAGTTTCCACTCTGTGGCCAGGAGAGAGGAACGAGCAGTACCATGACCACGAAGTCCTCTCCTATGTCCAGGCAGTGGAAAGAGCTTGGGTCAGTGCCCTGCCAAGGTAATGGTGACCAGACCCAGTCTCCAACAAACTGAGAGGTTTCCTCACACCTGTCTCCACTCCTGCTCCACCACACTTAGCTTCCGCGGGCCACTGTCACCCTGTCTCCACCGCCTCACCCTGTTCCCAGCCTCTCACCTGTCTCCGACTCCGCCCATCAGTCACAATAGCTCACCTTGCCTGTTTCTCTACTGCCTTTCCCCTGGAGACCCTCGCCAAGGCCGTCTACCCACCCATCCAGGTTCATCTCCCTCCTCCTCTCCCTGCGGACCCCGTCTTACCACCCCGCTGGCTGGCGTGCAGAGCGGGCCGCCCATTGCTGTATGGCATCCAGATCTTCTTCAGGGGATTCTGGGTTAATTCCCGTGGGGACGCCATCCCCGGGCCGGGATGAATCGGACTGCGCTGCTTCGCACCCAGCAACCGGGCCACCTCGGGCCACCCGAGGTCCCGCCCCTCGGGCCCCGCCCCTCCTCTAGCGGCTCCAACTCTTGTCCATCTTCCCGCAGGCCCGCCCCAGTACCATTAGGCTCCACCCAAACTGAAGAGGCACTGGTCTACAACTACGCATGCCCAATTTTTCTACCGCCTCTTTTTGGACTAAGCGCGCCCCGTCCTTCAAACCAATGCTAATAAGGCGCATGCTCCATTCCCAAGGAGTTTGCCATCCAGATTATGCAGGCCCCACCCCGGATGTGAAGTTTACAGCCCTCAAGCAGCTTGTTCTTATTTGCATAGTCCCCTCCCAGGGTCCCCGCTTAGGGCTCTGCAGCCCCGCCTCCAAAGCGTGTGCCGCCTCTGCTCCCTGAGGAACGTGACCTCAGAGTCGCCTGTGGGAAGGGTATGAGGCTGGGCGGGGCCTGCGTGGCCGTCAGAGCCAGGGTAGTCTACACCAGCTTGGCTGGTGTCCCTGAGCGGCTCTAATGACTGGCCTGCTGTCCTGGCAGTCCACCTCCTGGACCTTCCTGGGGCTTTCTCAGCTGCTCCTACCCTGGAAACTTCCCCGATCCACAAGAACAACTTGTTCAACCACGCAGAAAAAGTTCCCTTATCTTAGGGACAGGAACACAGGATACATCTCAAAATCGACCATGTTTTGGCATGGCTCCTGGGAACTTGGGCTAAACCTCTGCCCACCTGGAGCAACTGTTGTTTTTTCTTTCTTTTGGAGGAGGAAGGTCAGGGTCGCTTGTAGCCCAGGCTGGCCTGGAACTCAATTTGTACCTGAGGACAACCTTGAACTTTTTTTTTTTTTTTTGGGGGGGGGGGTTTGAGACAGGGTTTCTCTGTGTAGCTTTGGTGCCTGTCCTGGATCTCACTTAGTAGACCAGGCTGGCCTCAAACTCACAGAGATCCGCCTGTCTCTGCCTCCTGCATGCTGAGATTAAAGGTGAGCGCCACCGCCCGGCCAACCTTGAACTTCTGATCATCCTGCTTTCACCTCCCAAGTTCTGCTGTTGTGCACAGTGTTTAACAGGGCTTGAATCTCCGTCTGGCTGCCCTCTGGTGATGGCCTCCACCACACCCCTGGCAGGTTTTCTGACTCACAGATGCCCAGCCAGAAGCCAGGGACACGAAAAACAAGGTGACCTCATTCACAGTCAGTGCTGTCACATCTCTGCTTTGGGTCAGTCCACCAGGTCCCAACCCAACTCTTGAGAGTCTGGCAAAGACCCTTAGGATGACCGTGTAAACAATATCTTCGCCGGGTGGTGGTGGCGCACGCCTTTAATCCCAGCACTCGGGAGGCAGAGCCAGGCGGATCTCTGTGAGTTCGAGGCCAGCCTGG
This sequence comes from Peromyscus eremicus, assembly GCF_949786415.1. Classification (NCBI taxonomy): domain Eukaryota; kingdom Metazoa; phylum Chordata; class Mammalia; order Rodentia; family Cricetidae; genus Peromyscus; species Peromyscus eremicus. The sequence continues at coordinate 103,298,952 of NC_081422.1, read as the reverse complement.
GCTACCAAGTGAGTTCCAGGAAAGGCGCAAAGCTACACAGAGAAACCCTGTCTTGAAAAACCAAAAAAAAAAAAAAAAAAAAAAAAACAAAAACAATATCTTCACCACTACACAAGGAAATCAAAGTCCAGAAGCCCACCTGGAGCCTCCCCAGGACCAGCTCTAGCTGGCTACACAGGGAAATACCCTGTTCCAGGCAGGTGGTTTATTTCCTTTTCCTTATTCTCCCCTTGCTGTATCCTCCCTGCATCCCCAGAGGGAGGGGGCAGCTTGGAGTACACCCACAGATGGCTCATGAGGAGCAGAGTTCCTCTGTGAACATCAGCAGCACCCACTTCTCCAAAGCCACTCATCCTGTTCCTGTCTATGTCCCAGTCACTGCCAAGGTCACCTTGGGGCCACATTTGGCCTCCGAAACCTCATGGCCGCTCCCTCACACCCAGCACAGTTACCTCTAACATCATGGGTACCCAGTGCCTCTTCAGGCCCATCCATTCTCTTCCCCAGAACTGGATGTTACTCAAGAGCTGGTGGCAGAGAAGGGCAGGGCAAGGGGCCAGAGCCATCTCCACACCCAGTCTGAGCCTGGTTTCAGGAAATGTGGCTCTATACCGCCCACTCTTCTCAGCTCACCCTGGGCTGACCCAGACACACCCTCTCAAGTCCATATCTCCAGCTAGGAAGCCATAGGTCACCATCATGAGCCTAGGCAACCTTCCCAATGCCAGGGTCTCCATCTGTTCTGAGGACTCCTCCCCATCTGCCCTTCCATGGCCTCATTTCTTAGGTCAGAAGCTGAGGATGCAGACGGAGGAGACAAGATCACAGAACCAGCCCACAGTGTGAGGACTCAGCTCATGGCCAGCCTTCAGAGCTTCTCCTCCTACAGCTTTCTTTATCACCTCACTCCTCCCACCTAGGCTCTTTGCTGTTTCCTCCACTGAAATGCCCCCCACGCTTTGTGCTCCCCCAACACCAACACCGGCAGATGTTCACTAGACTAACGAGCCCTCTTCGTGGCTTTTCCCTCTCCACGGCATCTCAAAGTGCACCAATTACCCTGTCCCATGCACAAGAAGTGTTGGGATGCCGTTGTGCACTCATGCATGAACATGGCTAGCTCGGCCCTTCTCTACCATGAATCTTACCAGCCTGACCCTGGTTGGCACCCTGGCACCTCATGTACTGACCAACGGACCTCTTATCCCAGTTATAGAAACCATTTATTCAAAGTCTTCAACCCTCGGTTCTCAAGGCTCACACTCTTCCCACTATGTATCTTCTGCCTAGCCCTGGCTGTACCAACCAGTCACCATTTACAACATAAAGACCCAGGGGCCTGAGCCCTGCCACCCAAACGCACACAAACATGCTCATTGCATACACCCAGAAGCACATTTATTAATTAGCCCTGCTGCCCCGCTCCTCTCTTCCTCTTTATTCCCTGACCAGATGCTGCTTTCCTGGGTGCAGGGAGTTCCCAGGAGTCCTAGCTTCCTCTGGCTATTTCCAAGAACTGTCCCCAGCATCCTTCTGGGCCCAGAGTTCACAGTGTGAGGTTCCAATTTGGGGGTATCCAGCCATGTGAGTGAGCCCTGATCTGTACTTCCTGATTCTAGCCTGGCACAGGGCACACAGTAGGTGCTGCCATTGACTCAGAGCTAGCCAAGGTGCAAAAACAGCTCAGAGAGGCTTAGGGAAAAGACAGAGTACACAGTAGGTGTGTAGAGAAACTCAGGACCAGCACAGAGCGCACAGTGGGTGCCCTAGAGACACAAGCTTAAAGGCTAAGATGGCACTATATGAAAATCTTCCCACTGGGTGACCCTGGTGAACAAGACCCCTTGGAGGCCAGCAAGGGGCATGTTGGAGAGTGCCTCCCACAGCTCCAGCTGGCTGGCCCTCCCCCTTGGCTAAAGGAAGACACTATTTATAGTCATCCCACCTTGGTCCAGGCCCCTCTTCCCAACAAGGCCCCAGTTTTTCTTCCCTTCAGGCCACTGACAGATTGATGCCCTCTCAGAGCGTTCTGAGAGACCCCCAACACCCTCAACTCTCCCTCCAACACCCTCTTCACTACACCCAGGTCTTTTCCCAATCCCCACGGTCCCCATGCTACCCAATGCCTACCCTGTCTGTTGCTCCCCTGCCCAGGGTCGGTGGGAAAGGTGCCTCCTAATGTACCTCTGTCCATCCTGCCACCGAACTGGCCAGGGCTGCCGCCCCCCCACCCCTCCCCACCCACCGCGGCTCGGCAAGGGTGAGGAAACCCCGCCCCCCCACAGAGGAAAATGGCCCCGCCTCTCTAACCATTCTAGACCCGCCCCCCAGGGCTGCCTTGCTCTGCGAGGTTGCCAGGCCCGGGTCCAGGCAGGCAGCTGCACTCTGCGCGCTCAGACCAGTAGCGCTTCTTTCCAGTCAGAGCTGCCGGGTACCGCTCAGGGTCCAGTCTTCCCTCCTACACCACTGGGAGCTCCTGCCTCACCCACAGGCAAATAGGATCACACGCCCCAGAAAGTCCATCTCTCCAGCCCAGCAATGGAATGGGGGATGTAAAGCAGGTGAACCCTACTCTTTTCACAGCAGGTCAGAGGGTAGGGAGGAAAGGTGAATGGAAGGGCAGAGGAGCCAGGTGTGACTCAGCCCTCATGTGTCACGGCCTGGGTGCACATGACTGGGTGACTCGGGTGCATCCTGTCCTTCAATCATCCATTGAGCGCCTCCTGCCACCACAACTTTCATGTACACCATGCCACTCTGCGCCACGAGACGAGAAGCTTGGTGGCATCCTTCTGCTTTACAGTTGAGGAAGTTGAGGCTCAGAAAATGTGAACAGCTTTGCTTAGGATAATTCATCAAGGAAAGCAGAGTTGGCTTGGACCTCCAGCAGTATTCACTCCCTCCCATGAGCCACGTGTGTCCCTCCGCTGGCAGGGCTGCTGGGTGTAGCTAGGACAATGCTTGTGGGTATTGTGTGTAGATTTGGGAGTCAAACACCCTCTTCTTCTAGTCCTTCTCACATGCCTCCAACTCCTGCTCACACACAGCTGCCAGAGATTTATAGCAGGCAGAGACTCAGCATGTACACACACACACACACACACACACACACACACACACACACACACACAGAGCACTGCCAAGGTCAGCTTTCCCACATGTGGTCATCTATGCCTCTGCCCGGAGATATCTCTGATAACCACATCCAACTAAGCAGGTGCTGCCTAACAGAGTACAAAACAAGCATGTCATCAGATGTAGTGGCACATGCTTGGAATCCTAACACTCAGGAGGCAGAGGCAGAAGGATTGCTACAAGTTTGAGAACAGCCTGGTCACATAGCCAGTTCTAGGACATGCAAGGGTCCACTGTGAGACTGTCTTTAAAAATAGAAACACGGGGCTGGAGAGATGGCTCAGAGGTTAAGAGCACTGGCTGTTCTTCCAGAGGTCCTGAGTTCAATTCCCAGCAACCACATAGTGGCTCACAACCATCTGTAGTGAGATCTGGCTCCCTCTTCTGGCCAGAAGGGATATATGCAAGCAGAACACTGTATACATAATATTTAAAAAACAAAAAACAAAAAACAGAAACACAAAACAATCATATGGCCCTCACCAGCACCCTGCTGCAGCGGCGTCAGGTGGGGACCTGGGCCTGTGGGCCTTAGATGGATGTCGGATGTAGCACTGGGGTCCTCTCCTTAACATTTAATGATGGCGCTCACATGGCGGTATCTTGATGCTCTGTGGCTGCCAGGCACAGCCAGGCATGACAAGATTCCATCTAGCAAACATGCATGCCAGTGTTCAAGATACCCAAACATATGGAAGTATGAAGGGTACAGAAGCATGGCAGCACACTACATGGTCAGGCTGTCTAAACATACTGTGGACACTCAGAGGCCATGGCAGCGGCCCGCTGTGGTAAAGCCTGGGCATGTGCTCTGCCTAGATGTAGTACTGTCCAGCTTCGTTGCTGTCCTCCAGAACTTTCCATCCAGGGTCACCCCATCTTTATGACCTCCTCCCTCAGTCTCAGCGGCGGCCAACACGAGCTAGTATTTGGGCGTTAGTGGCAGCCTGATCCCTGGCAGCCTTGGTCCGGGCTTGCTCCAGTAAGATCCGTAAGAGGCCGATGGGGATGTCCAAGGAGAGTGTGACGCGCGTGTCCGGATGAGGGTTAGCTTTGGAGTAGCTCCAGGGAGCCGAGGGCCCTGGGGTGGTAGCTGAGCGGCTCTCCGAGGCCACAGAGTAGGAAACAGTCTCTGGATAGTTCTGAGAGAGGAGCCGGAAGGTGGGGATAGGGGTCCCTGGAACGAGTAGGACCCTACCCAATGTCAGGACCATGAGCAGCACCAGTGCCCACCTGGCCATCGTGCTGTAAGGCTGTAAGGAGAAAACAGGCTGAGTCTGGATCTGCAGCTGCAGCTCACTGGAAGGAGACAGACTACAAGACACAAGAGCCAAAGAGGCTGGAGTGATTACAGAGGCCAGGCCTGGGACAGAGACACAGAGACAAAGAAGAGAAAAACCAGACAGGACTGGACCGAGGAAGAGCCAGACAGAAAGAATGAGAATGTGTCCTGAGGCATGGGGGCATATGTCTATAATCCCAGGCCCTAGGAGGCAGAGGCACGATCCAAATTTGAAGCCAGACTGGGTCACATAATGAGACCCTATCTAAAAATTCCAAAGTGGGGACTAAGGACAGTGCTATCCAGAGGCAGAGAAAGGCAGGCGGAGGGGCAAAGGAGGAAGAGAGGAAGATGAATGGGGTAGAGACAAGGCAAGATGGGGAAGTCAAGAAAGAAGACAAGGCAGAAAGAGACAGAAACCATCCGAGTCGTCTAGATGGGAAGAAAGACTCAGAAACAGAGAGAGCGCCACAGGGACCAGATGGAGACAGGTTCTGAGCAGCATGACTGGTGAGGGAGACCAGTGTTGGGGGCAGAGTAGGGCTAGTGAAGCAGAGAAACCAGAGACCCCAGAGCCTCCCACGTCCAGACATCTCCACTCACCCAAACCCCAGGCCCACTCAACCCCAGACCCTTCTCATCCCAAGCCAGTGCTGGTCGTACCGCTGCCAGCTTCCTCCGGGGAAGGCTGGGGATGCTGCAGCTGCTGGGGCTGGGGCCAGGCAATGCTCTCCTGCGACCTGACACTTTACTCCACTTCAGGACCCATTTATCTCCCCCAGCCTCCTGGGGTAGGAGCTAGGGCATGTTTCCTGGCATGAGGCAGTCCCCCACCCGATGACTCATCCCCTTCTAGGGAACAGTAAGGACACCTCCTTAGCCCCCACCTTATTTCTTTTAGGGGGGACAAGTTAGGGAAAATAACCAGGGCCAGGTATGAGGACTCTATACCATGCAATACAATGCCAACTGCCCCTCCCCCCATCAAGGGAAGTTTGCCTCCTGAGACCCCCACATCTCACCAAACAGTCAACAACAAGGGCCTTTTAAAACAGCAGCTTTAATGCCACCCCCCCCATCAGCACCAACCATGGCATCACATCCTTGGGTCAAGGGGCAGGTTGGACACCAGTCACATCCATTCACTGCCCACAACCACCCCCAACAAGTGAGTCATCTGCCAGGAAAGCAGGCACCACAATGGGCATTTGTCCACAAGGGGGAAGGCTAGACCCACAGGACCGAGTCACTGAAATAGTGGACACGCATACACGCTCATGTGTACACAGAACTCTAGCACCAAATGGAGATCAGCAGGACCCTGCTGAGCCCTGCCACCTCCAGGGACTGCTGACCCTCAAGCACATCATCCAGGCCTCAGTCCTAGGCAGCACCTGTGTGGAACACATCAGAAAACATTCAGCCCTCTGACCTTCTTTCCCAACATGAAATCTGCACAGAAGTATGGCAAAGCATCCATGAGGAATTGAATGTGGGCTCTGACTCAGAGAGGAGACCCTTAGCAAAAGGGAACATAGAGAGGTACCATGCAGGCTCCACAGCTGGGGATATGTAGTCAGTCCTTTGATCTGGGATCTGCCCCAGGTCCCCTAGTCTCAGGGAACCTCCCACTCAGGCACTGATACATGTAGGTGCAGCCTTCACTGAGAGAATCTAGGCCCCTACCTGTTTTCTGGCTGTGGACCACTTGGGGTGGGCAGCGGCGCTCACATGCCTCACGGGTTCCAAAACGGTTGGCATTCCCTCCGCAGCCACCGTAGACAAAGGGGTGACAGGCTGTGCCACCAGGCACAGCCCGATGGTACCAGCGCAGGGTGTAGGCAGTACAGGAGCCCTCATCCAGTGGTAGGGAGCAGGGGTCTATGGTCATTGGTGGTTAGGTTACTGGGGATAGTGGGGATCAGGGGAATCTGAAATCAGCAAAAGATCAACAATAGGATGGGCTCCTTCTGCCGCTACCTGAACCTCTCTGGTCCCAGCCCTTGACATCACCATCGCCATCCCAAGGAACTTCTGGGTCCTGGTAGTCCTCCACAGAATACACCGAGTACTCAGAGAAGTCGTCATCATCTTCAGGGGGTACCCGGCCTGCAGGTAGGGTGGTATGCTGTGAAGAGGCCCCTGCTGGCTCTGGGACAGAGTAGATAGCAATGGTCTCCCCCATATGCAGAAATGTGTGTGTGTGTGTGTGTGTGTGTGTCCTGTGTGTAGACTTTATATCCCTGATACGTGAGTACACACATGCATATCTGCACCCCATCTGTACACGCCCCATGAATTGTCAGCCTCACCTTCCTCCTCTACATGAGAGACCCGGAGCACAGGCACATGGTGGAGCTGGGGGCCAGCTGTATCCGCAGCATAGCTGGGGAGGGGTCCTGGAACAGGGCAGGTGATGACACAGTCGGCCACCCTAGCCACACCCCTGCTGAGAGGACCCAAATGATAGGAAGGGAGTCAGTGCATTAGATGAAGAACATTCTAGATACAGAAAGCTACTCACGTGATCCAGACGCAATAAACTGGCCCTGGCAGGCTGGAAGGGACAGAAAAAGGAAGAATGAGGAATGGAGAACAAGAGACAAAGAAAAAGATGGGAAGGTGGAGAAAGAGAAAGAGACAAAAGCCACATGCAGGGGTGAGATACACAGAGCTGCAGCAGGACAGCCAGTGAGACAGGAAGGAGTGAGAAGAGAAAACAGGAGAGCGGGGAAGGAAGGAGAGAGACAGGAAGAAATGTAGAGATGAACCCGCAGAGAAACCGGGAGTACCAGGGACGCAAGGGACAAAGGAAGTCATGGGCAGGAGGCCCAGAGAGGATAGCAGTCACAACAGGAAGGAACAAGGCCCAGAATCATCACTCCCCAATCTGTGTCACAGCTTCTGGGACAGCTCTGCTCCCCACTCTACCCCTCCAAATACCGCTAGTCACCAGAACTCTACACAGCCACCCACATCCATCTCCCTTCCTCCATTAAGGGAGTCCTGCTGGCCTGTAGCCATCCATCTCCACCTGCCCTCTGTAAGTTCTGGGGACTCACCAGCCCCTACCTAGGTGTCCTAGGATGGGGTAGGGGCAGGAGACTCCACATTAGACCCACTCACCACAATGCTGACTCATCTCCTGACGCACAAAGCCCCGGATGTCATCCTCCTGGGAACACAAGACCACAAGGCCCCTGAAGAACCCATGAATCATGGATCGCATAATGCAGGAATCAAAGACTAGTCATATAAGTCAAGAGCCCTGGGACCAGGAGGTCAGGGTGCTGGGTGACCCCCCCCCCCAAGCCAAACTCACGGTTAGCGCAGCTTCTCCCTTCTCCCCACGAGGGCCAGCAGGTCCTGGGCGCCCCTATGAGCAACAAATGTGACCAAGTTGTGGCAGATCTCACAGAGACCCGAGACCATGCTCATCTCTGACTCCAAGCCCAGGAATCCACACTCACCTGCTCCCCTCTCTCACCGGGGGTGCCAGGAGCACCAGGAGCCCCCACCACACTCTCTCCAGGGGGACCTCGTTCACCCTGTTTACACAAGGACCAAGTAGCAGGGTCAGTGTCAGTGACAGAATCCGGGCAAGTGGAGGACCCGGGTTCAGAGATTGGAATATGGAGATCAGCCCGTGGGTTGTAGGTTCATGGTTTAGAGAGACAAGGATGGTTGGGGGTGCTGGGGGTGTAGCTCAGGAATACAGCCCTTGCTTAGCACGTGTAAGGTCCTGGGTTTAGTCCTCAGTACTGTCAGAAATGAGAAAGCCAGGCTGGAGAGATGGCACAGCAGTTACAGTACTTGAGGTTCTTATAAAAGACCCAGGCCTGGTTCCCAGCACCCATCTGGTGGCTCACAACCATCTGAACTCCAGTTCCAGGGCATCTAATGCCTTCTTCTGGCCTTCTCAGGCACTAGGGACACACATGGTACACAGACATATGTTCAGGCAAAACATTCATACACACAGAATAAAAAATAAAGAATTAAAGACAAAACAGCCAGCATGGTGTACATGTCTTTAATCCTAGCACCTGAGAGGCAGAGGCAAGCAGAGTTCTGAATTTGAGGCTAGCCTGGTCTACATATAGGGTTCCAAGCCACCCAGGGCTCCGTAGTGAGCTCCTGTCTAAAATGAGCAACCAAGCAAACAACAACACAAGCAGGAAGGGTAGGGTCAAGGGTCAAGGGTCAGGGGTCACAGCTGGGGAACCCTACCTTCTGACCCTGAAGTCCTTCAGGGCCTTTGGGACCAACACCACCAGGTGGCCCTGGGGGACCACTAGAGCCATCATTCCCCCTGGGACCTGGGAAGCCCCCAACTCCTGGGGACCCCTGTGGATAGAAAAGGGCTCGTGACTAAAACCCCTTTGGGATGAAACTACTACTGAAGGTCACAAACCCTGACCTCGGCTTACCCGTTCCCCTTTCTCGCCTTGGTCACCTTTGGGACCTGGCTGCCCATCAAAGCCTCTGTCACCCTGGAAACAGAAGAAGCGAGAAACACACTCAGCCCTGACATCCCTCCGCTCTTGTATTTCCTTGAGCTTCGTGCGTGCCTGCCCTGAACCAATGCCCTCTATGTGTAGGATCCAAACATCTGTCATCATCCCAGCTGTGATCCCATGACACCAGCCCCACTCAAGCCCTGGCCTGGTAAAACATGGCCCCTTCCCTCACCTTCTACCCTTTCATCCTAACTCTCTACTGTGACCACAACCTCTCCTGAAATCTCAAAAACAGCCACACATGATCGCCCAAAGCCACAGTCTTCCTTGAGTCTATCATGACTTCCTTTGTCCTCTCTGGCTCCACCCCCATCATGTCCATTATCAAGAGCCCCTGTACCTTGGGACCGATCAGGCCCTCTTTGCCAGGAGCCCCAGACTGACCCGGCATGCCAGGCTCCCCCTAGAGGAAAGAGAATGTGGGATTGGAGCTCTAGCTCATTGCCCCTCTTCATTTAGGGTGGACCCTACCCTGACACTCACTGTGTCTCCTTTCCGTCCCGCCAACCCAGGGCGGCCAGGAAAACCAGCTTCTCCCTGGAGACATCAGATAGAGGAGTAAGCCTTGGGCCACAGCCCCACAGCCCCCACACCAGCCCCCACAGCCCCCACACCAGCCCCTGCATCAGCCCCCACACCCCCCGCATCAGCCCCCACACCAGCCCCCACACCCCCCACATCAGCCCCCACACCAGCCCCCACACCCCCCACACCAGCCCCCACACCCCCCACACCAGCCCCCACATCAGCCCCCACACCAGCCCCCACACCAGCCCCCACACCAGCCCCCACATCCCCCACACCAGCCCCCACATCAGCCCCCACAGCCCCCACACCAGCCCCCACACCAGCCCCCACACCAGCCCCCACACCAGCCCCCACACCAGCCCCCACACCAGCCCCCACATCACCCCCCACACCAGCCCCCACACCAGCCCCCACAACAGCCCCCACATCACCCCCCACACCAGCCCCCACACCAGCCCCCACACCAGCCCCCACATCAGCCCCCACACCAGCCCCCACAGCCCCCACACCAGCCCCCACACCAGCCCCCACACCAGCCCCCACACCAGCCCCCACACCAGCCCCCACACCCCCCACACCAGCCCCCACACAGCCCCCACACCCCCCACACCAGCCCCCACACCCCCCACACCAGCCCCCACATCAGCCCCCACACCAGCCCCCACACCAGCCCCCACACCAGCCCCCACATCAGCCCCCACACCAGCCCCCACACCAGCCCCCACATCCCCCACACCAGCCCCCACATCAGCCCCCACACCCCCCACATCAGCCCCCACACCCCCCGCATCAGCTCCCACAGCCCCCGCATCTCCGAGTAGATCTAAACCTTGTCTCCTTTGTCTCCATCAAAGCCACAGGCTCCCTTCATCCCTCTTTCACCCTAAGGTAGGAAAGCGAATGAGAAAGTAACTTCTCAGCCAGCTGTGAGGGCACACACCTGTAATCCCAGCACTCGGGAGGTAGAGGCAGGAGAGTCAGGAGTTCAAGTCCAGGCTTGGCTACATAGCAAGTTCAAAGCTAGCCTGGGCTACATGAGAAGCTAGTTCCATAATTTTATAAAAAGAGCCACTTCTACCTTACCCTGACTCTTTGATTCAACTCTTACTACTGGCTTCAGGTATTCCAACCCAGAGCTAACACTATGTAACCTGAGCCCCCAAATCTGACCCTAGGTCCCTTACTCTCCAATACCAGGCCATCTTGGCCAGAAAAGCAAAAGATTCTTTCTCACCTTGAGGCCCCGGGGACCCGTAAAGCCAATATCTCCTTTGTCTCCTCGGAAACCAGGGGCTCCATCCTTTCCTGGGGCTCCCTGGGGACATGGATCAAGAAAGGAAAGTGAGGTATCAAAAGGAATCACCTTAGATTGCAGGCAGGTGACTCCAGTCACCACCCATTGCCATGGGGACAGGGTCAGCATGGGCTAGGGTCACCATCATAGAGTTCACAGCAGAGGTAGGAGCTTCTGGGAAAAGGAAGGCCATAAAAAATTAGGCCCCTAAAAGGTCAAAGGCTACATGGGCAGGGCCATCATGGAAATAGGGTCCTTGTGAAGACAAGGGGTCTCCATGAGATTGGGGGCATCTTACCGGCTCACCAGGGATCCCTGCAGCACCTGGTTCACCCTGTGGGAAACAGATTGGGGCCTTCATCTAACCATGCCTCATTGGCTTCTCTATGCACATGCGGTCCCTTGGCAGCCCAGTTAGTGAGGACGTGGGCCGCACATAGATCCAGTGTGAACACACACGTGACCAAGGAAACCAGGCTCCCTCTAACGTAAGAAACCCCCAAGGTAGGTGTGAGTGATACATGATTAAACCTGGGGTGGAACTTGCCTTGGGTCCTGTGAGTCCTCGAACCCCAATTGATCCAGCTGAACCTTTGTCCCCTGGCTCCCCTTTGGAGCCCTTTAGGAGTCACCAGAAGAAAGGACAGAGTCAGGACACCATCTGTAGTACCCCTAACATCCAAAGAGCTCCCTGGCTGTTTCTAGACTCTCATAGTCACAGCCCAGAGCTCCTCATCTATTCCCACCTTGAGGTCCTGGAGTCCTCCCTAGGGTCCCCATACTTCCTAGGGTCCCCATCCTCTCTGCCACCCTTAGAGTCACTTCTGTCTCGCCCACAACAAGCTCCCCCCTCCCTGACTCTGTGGAGCACACACAACGCCCACAGGACCCCCCAGGAGAACCCATCCTCTTCCTTGTACCTTGTCACCAGGATTCCCACTGTCTCCCCGAGGTCCTTTGTCACCGTCTATGCCTCGAGGCCCTCGTTCGCCCTAGGTCAGAGGTCAGAAATCAGGGTCAGGAGCTGGAGGCCCCTCATGTTCTGGAAAGCTAAGCTTTTGGATCACCTGGGCCAGCCCCACAGAACTCTTTATTACAGCCAAGAGAAACCCGGTTCACATCAGAACCAGACCCACTCACCATGTCCCCTTTGGCACCTCGTGGCCCTGGAGGCCCCTCAATCACAGCTGAGTCACCCTGAGGGGCAGGGAGGAATCAGAAGAGTTGGGAGCACCCCAGTCTCCCTCTCCAGCCCTCCCTGATAACCACACTTACCTTGTCACCCTTTGGTCCTGCGGTCCCAGCGTCACCCTGTTGCGGAGAAGAATGACTGTCACCCAAGCCGGGGAGGCCCCAGACCTCAATATCCATCTTCACCCCCACTCACTGAGGGACCTTTCTCCCACATTCTTACCTTCTCCCCTCGATCTCCCCGGCTGCCAGGAGGCCCCTACGTGAAGAAAAACATCTGATTATGAGCTGTGGGCGTGTGGGAGGAGTGGTGAGGAGACAAGACAGAGGACTAGAGAGGGACTAAGAGAAACGATGAGGACCAGAGCCAACAATGAAAACCTGAGGGCTGGGACAGACTGCAGTGTCCCAAGGGCACAGATGGGTCAGGCACGAGGAACTGGAGTCACACCAGCAGGACCTACCATGAGTCCTCGAGGTCCTTCCTGGCCAGGGTGGCCGTCTTCACCCTGAATGGTGACATTAGGTTCACTGACTCAGAGGTTGGGGATCTGAGGCAAGAACCGTGATGGAAGGGTGGTGAGCCCCAGCTGTGGTGAGGACATACGTACCCGGACACCTGGCTCACCACGCTCGCCTCGGGGCCCAGGCAGCCCTGCTCCTGGGTCTCCCTAGAGATCAACAGGACACCAGGAATGAGGAAGGGGACTCAGTGGAGGACAGAGGACTCTAGGCACTCGGTGGAAGTTGGGGAGCGACAGTAGCAGAGGAGAGAGCCAGCAGCCTCCACCTACCTTGTCTCCTTTGAGTCCAGAGGTGCCGGGTACTCCCTGTGGGTCAGAGTGAGGTGAGGGACCTGTAGGCTCCAAGTCCCCACATACCCAACCTCGTGGCCTAGTCCCCAACCATACCCCTCACAAGGGCAGACTTGGGTCACTCAGGTAGTTCTACTCACCACTGACCCCGGGGGTCCAGGTGGCCCCAAGGGACCTGGGACACCTTCTCTCCCTGGAGGGCCTGCCAGACCCTATAGGAAATGGGACAAGGAAGATAGGGAATGGTTTGGGGACTCCCTTCTCTTCCTCTTAAGAGAAAGGAACCAAGGAAGGACCTGGGTTCCTTCCTCACCTGCTACCAGAAGGTCTGGGGGTCACCAAGTCCCCACATGCTGTTCCCAGCCCTCTTACCCGTTCCCCGACAGGCCCTGGCTGGCCTATCTCTCCTCGAGGTCCTGGCTGACCAGGGAACCCAACAACACCAGGAACACCAGGGGCACCAGGGGAGCCCGAGTCTCCCTGAAACAGATAAGGGGGGAGTGGTCACAGAAGGACACCTTCCCAGGTCATCCCCAGAATGATCTCCTTCCTCCCACCACTCAGAGCTGTGATGAGACACTGACTTACCTTCATACCTGGAGGACCAGTTGGCCCAGGGGGGCCCTGAACCCCAATTCCTGGCTCACCCTTTAAGGGAAAGAGGGGTCTTATCAGGCTTAAGGAGTCCTAAGGCCATGGCTCCAATAAAGACTCTTCCACACATACCTTGAGACCTTTGAGTCCCGGAGCCCCTTTTTGACCCTAAAAGATCAAAATAAAGAATTCAAACTAGCTGGGCGGTGGTGGCGCACGCCTTTAATCCCAGCACTCGGGAGGCAGAGCCAGGCAGATCTCTGTGAGTTCGAGGCCAGCCTGGTCTACAGAGCAAGATCCAGGAAAGGTGCAAAGCTACACAGAGAAACCCTGTCTCGAAAAACCAAAAAAAAAAAAAAAAAAAAAAAAAAAAAAAAAAAAAAAAAGAGTTCAAGCTAGAGCAATGACTCCATGGTTAAGAGCACTGGCTGCTCTTCCAGAGGTGCTGTGGAATATTATTTTAACTAGGCAAAGATGTGTTATATTTGGTTTGTTTGTTTGTTTGTTTTTGTTTGGTGTTTTTGGTTGTTTGTTTTGTTTTGAGCTGAGGACCGAACCCAGGGCCTTGTGCTTGCTAGGTAAGCACTCTACCACTGAGCTAAATCCCCAACCGTGTTACATTTTTTTTCTGCCGCAGAATATTACTTTAACTGAGTAAAAGAGTGTTACTTTTGTTTATGCTGCATTTGTCTAATTATGTAAAGATGTGTTATATTAGTTTCACTTTGCCTGCATGAGGCACCTGATTGGTCTAATAAAGAGCTGAATGACCAATAGCTGGGCATAAAGAGGGATAGGCGGCCCAAGAGAAAAAGCCTGGTACACAGATGACCCAGGGTCAATTTCCAGGACTCACATGACAGCTCACGACAATCTATAACTCCAGTCCCAAGGGATCCTATGCCCTCTCTGGCCTCCAAGGGCAACAGACAGGTGATGTACAGATAAACATCCAAGCAAAACACTCATACACATTAAAAAAAAAGTGCAGGAACGTGAACACTAAGCTTCTATACAGACCAAAAATATTCCCAGGAGAACTCAGATGATTATGAACCTATGGGAGCTCAGATAGGACCATAGGCTTGTGAGGGCACAGGCCAAGGGAAGCCCAGATGTGGCCACAGACACGTGGGAGTTCAGGCATGACCACAGGCACATAGAGCTCACACATGAGCGTGCAAACACAAGGAACCACAGATGTGGCACTCAATGGAAACTCCCATGAGGAAACTTAGATGTGACCACAGATGTGTACTCAGACAGACGGGGGCGGGAGACAAGATTATAAACACATGACCAAGCAGAGGCCTGCAGGAATTCAGCTGTGTCCCAAGACCTGGGAGATGACGTGGTAATGGACATGCATGGGCTCAGCCATGGTAAGGAACAGGAGATCAAGCATGGACACACAGAAGCCAAGCTTGGGTCCACAAGTATGGAAGCCAAAAGCCTGTAACTGTGTCTTCCAAACAGAAACCTCCTGAGAACACAAGCATGGAGGTTCAGAGACATGAACAAGCCCAACGGTCTTTGTTTTCATGGTCAAGCCCAGACTCCAGACTTACATCTTCCCCAGGGTCTCCAGGCTCTCCTGCACGGCCAGCTTCGCCCTGCACATAGAGGATGGTAAGGGTCCCTGGCCTCCCAGCCTCACCCCTACTCTGCCCAACACTTACACTGGAAGCCCAGAGCCACTCACTTTCTCACCCCGCGGTCCTGGCAATCCTCTGTCGCCTTTGGCTCCCTAGGGACATAAGGGCCATGTGACAACACAGGTGTCATTGTCAGTCACAAACAGATGAATCTGAAGGAGGTAGGCCTGCGGCCAGGGTCCAGTGTGGGGAATATTGTGAAAGCTAAGAGTCATGAGGATGGAGGAACTATAGGTCAAAGGACCCCGACTGTGGGGTGCTACACTCACCGGCTCACCCAGCAGGGCTCCAGCAAGGTCTCCTGGGGCTCCCTGATAAGAGAGGGGGTAGTGGGTTCCTTCACTCGCATCCCTTGGCCCTTCCTTTCAGTACTTCTGCCGACTCACCTTCTCTCCTTTTGCTCCAGGGGGCCCGACCACCGCCTGTGGGGAACGCCTTGTGAGGAGCCTAGTCACCTTTCCCTCCCAGCCCCACCCTGCCATCCCAGATGACAGGTGAAAGCTGAGGCTTAGGGGTGAGCAGAGGGTGGGAAGCAGAGCCAAAGGTCACCTGTCCAGGGGCCCCCACAGGCCCAGGTTCTCCTTTAGGTCCAACAGGGCCAGGCAGACCTGGTAACCCCTGTGAGAGAACAGTGTGAGGAATTTAGTCTCTTCATCACCCTGTCCCCACCACCCCAGCCTCTACCCAGCCAGCTGGGCACGGGACCCCACAACAGGCCCACTACCGGCTTTCCTAAAATACATACTGGCACACCAGGACCTCCCCTGTCTCCATCCTTTCCACTGGTACCATCACGACCTGGGGGTCCTGGCTTCCCCGTCTCCCCCTGAAAAGATGGAGCTCAGTCAAGATCCTACATAATGACTCCTAACCCCTGGAGCCCAACCCAAGACTGGCAGGACTTACCACTTGTCCAGGCAGACCTGGTGACCCTTGTGGCCCCTGGTGGGGAGAGCAGATATGAGGGTCATACTGGAGAATGTGGTACCTGAGGATCTAGACTATGGTTTCTCTATAGCAACTCACTCACCACAAGGCCTGAAGGGCCAGGAGGGCCAGGAAGTCCCACAGCTCCAGTAGGTCCGGGCAGACCCTGGAAGAGGAAGTTCAGAATAACACCAACCCCACAAGTGTCCTAGTTACCCTACCCCGAGAGATACACTACTCACCCGTCCTGGGGGTCCTGTCTCTCCAGGTTCCCCCTGGAAAAGACCCAGAAACCATGTGCTCAACTCCATAATGGGAAAAGACATGCCTGGAATCCCCCGTCTTCACATGTATAGCCCATTCCCCTTCTATGCCTAGACTCACCTTCAGGCCTGAAGGTCCCTGGGGTCCTGCAGGGCCAGCAAGACCCTAGAGGAAAATGTGAAGGCAGGGGACAGGGGTCAGTGTTGTCTACCTGGGCTCCAGGATTCTCATGAATAAAGCCTGCATGTCAACAATGACAGATTCCATCCCCTCCCTCTCCTACCCTCACTAGGCAGTGTTTCTCCATCACTCACCGGGGCACCTGGTGGTCCAGGGTCTCCATGGCCACCCTGTTGGAGACAGTTTGATGAAAGGCCAACCCAGGGAAGTTGGCAATGTTTTTCACTGGGGTTTGACACAGGATGGGAACAGAAGGGAGGGCTCTAACGTACTCACCGCTGGGCCAGGGGTCCCCCTCGGGCCCTGCAGACCCTGCAGAAGAAAGGGGCTCATGAACCTTGGTCCAGGCCTCACTTTGGCCTGTTCCCATCTTTGGAGGGCCTTTGCCTGGTGAACTCCTTACTTCTCAGACACAGATGACCATATATACCTGTGGACTGCCCCTTCACAGACAGACACACAGACATACACAACAGTAAACCTGTTACTCTCCCTACTTCTCAGGCACAGATGACCATATATACCTGTGGACTGCCCCTTTACAGACAGACACACAGACATACACAACAGTAAGCCTGTCAGACATCATGCACCTGAGTTTACAATTTGTACATGGGCATATCCTTGTTCCTCTTGAGTAATAAACACACAGTGAGGATCTCAAATCCTAGGCCAGCTATCCCTGTGGTCACTCACCGGCTTCCCTTCAGGCCCAGCCACACCACGCTCTCCCGGAAGACCCTGTAAAAGAATAGATCTAAGGCCACCTTGCCTTTACGCCCAACACCAGCTTCTTCACTGCCCACCCTGCCCCTAATGGCCAAGGACAGGACTTAGCTCCCAAACAGTGCCGATTCCAGCCCTGCATATGAGACAACACACGTAAGAGCCATATTCTTGCACCTGTGTGACTTCTGGGACAAGAACTCACCGGGCTGCCATCATGACCCCTCTTCCCAGGCTCTCCCTGGTCTCCTTTGATTCCTGGCACACCCTGAAAACAAAATGTCATGCCCTGAGCCCCATTCTCTGCCATGTGTGTACATATATGTGTATACTATTACGGTATGCCCCATAGAGAGGGCACAGTGGGGCAGGAAGCCTCACCTTGTCTCCTTTGGGTCCACGGTCACCATCACTGCCTGGCTCCCCCTGTACAGATGAGATGTCAGATCAGATCAGGCTCTAGTGTTACGGGAAGGCATGGGTCACAAACTGACCCCACACTGACCTTAGCACCCTTGAGTCCAGGGGGTCCTTGTTCTCTAGAGGGTCCAGGACCTGCCTCATCAATGGCCACCTAAAAGTACAAAATAATGGAGGGAAGATGAGCCTGTCACACAGGTGTGAAGGGATCAGTACAGGTCCCAGGATAGCATAAACTACGGGGTTGAAGATACTACATGGAGTTTCTGGGGCCCAGTCTCAGGGTAGCATCATCACCATCGTGCGGCTGGGTGATCACCTTGGGGCCAGGGGGGCCAGGTGGTCCAGGGAGGCCAGGAAGGCCATCTCTGCCCTGCAGAAGAAAAGAAAATGGGAGGTTGTGCAGGCCAGCTCAGGTTCCAGAAAGGCCTGCTTCAGGGTGCCCCCAGCGAGCACCTGTTCTCCACGGTCTCCTTTCTCTCCGCGTTCACCCTGGATACAAAGAGCGGGGTGAGGCCAACATCAGTGGAGAGGCCAGTTTCTCTAACCTTCCCCTGGCCCTCCTGGTCAGCCCCAGGCTCACCCTCTCTCCTGGCCTTCCTGCCTCCCCAGCACCACCAGCCCGGCCCGGGAGTCCAGGAATGCCAGGCTTTCCAGGTTCCCCAGCAAGGCCAGGTGGTCCAGGTGGGCCCCTCTCCCCGAGGGCCAAACCAGGAGGCCCCTGCGGGCCAGGGTCTCCACGATCTCCCTTCAGCCCACGTTCTCCAGGAAAGCCAATGGAGCCCTGTGGGAGGAGACGGTGAATGCTGTGGCTGTAAGAACATGCCCTCCGCAAAGCATACCCTCCGAGCAGCCACCAGCCACTTACCTCCTTGCCCGGAGGGCCTCGCTCACCAGGGTCCCCCTTGGGGCCAGGTCTCCGCTCAGGCACAGGCAGGAAGCCGCCAGAACTCTCACCCCAGGTCTCCACAATGTCCCGCAAGGCCGACACCTGAGGAACAGTGAGGGCACAGGGGAGCAGGGCCTGTGGCTGCCACAGCTCCTCCACAGGGCCCTGGGCCTCTGCTTGTCTCACAGGGCCCCACTTGACCCCACCTCCGTCCCTAAACAACCTACCTTGATGCCAACAGTTTCCAGCAACCTCTCTGCATTCTGAGGACACAAAGACGGTGAACAGCTCTCCATGCAAGAGAAGGCCCCGCCTCCTGCCCTACATTGTCACCTAAGAAAGTCTCTACCCCTCTTGCCCTCTGTGGAGGTCAGGTGTGAGGCCACCGGAAGCCTATCTTTGGCATTTCTCTACCATCGATGCTTCCTTGAATGGAAGCTACAGGAGCCCCAGTGGCCAAGGGACGGAACACAGAGGGCAGAACACAGAGTCCTTCAGCAATGCGAAAGTGAGAGACAAGTGGCCGCTAAGGTATGCGGACAAGGGTCAAGGGCCAGCTCTGGCTCACCGGCAAGCTCCCAGGTTCTCCGCGGAGGCCACGTTCTCCAGGAAGGCCCTAGAGACAAGAAATTGGCGACTGGAACCCAGCCTGTGGGGTGTGTGTACATTTAGGGGAGGGCAGAGCTACATGTGCAGATGAAAAAAGTCAGAGCCTCACCTGTTCCCCTTTGGATCCGGTCTCTCCACGGTCACCCTGGAACAAAGAATGATCAAGGGGGGACATGGCTCCTAACCCTGCATGCCCCTTATCACAGTCTTTACTCAACATAGGTACACATGCTCACCTTGGGACCCACACTTCCTGGGACACCAGGGAAACCCTGAAATATGATTGAACATAAAGGAGTCACATTGGAACCCAGGAAACATAATGGGCTATTGATCCCAAGTCCTAAAATAACCCTAGACACTCACCTGGCCAGGAGGACCGACCTGTCCTGGGAGACCTGGAGGACCCTGGAGTCCAGGATTACCAGGAGCTCCACGTTCACCCTTGGGACCATCAGGACCCTGTGGAGCATACGGTCAGCATCAAGGGCCCCAGGGAAGAGTGGAACCATATCTCTTACAGGGTCATGATCGGGGATCACAGAATATAAAAACTCAAGCACTCACTTCTCTTCCAGGGGCACCAGAATCTCCCTTTTCCCCCTAAGGAAGACAGGGGTTTTTAGACATGATCCAATTTGAGGCCACAGCATTCTCCAAAGGAGGGGCTTACCTTCCTTCCATCTTCTCCAGGGTCTCCAGGCTCTCCCTGTGGGAAGAATATTCCATAAGCCTAAATGGTCTGTCTTTGAGACTGTCTGTATAGATTTCAGATGATTGTAATGGAATCTTCATGGCTATGTGTCTTTGTTTTGTTTTGTTTTTTGTTTTGTTTTTCAAGCCAGGGTTTCTGTGTGTAGCCCTGGCTGTGCTAGATCTCACTCTATAGACCAGGCTGGCCTCAAACTCACAGAGATCCACCTGCCTCTGCCTCCCCAGTGCTGGAATTAAAGGTGTGTACCACCACTACCCGGCGGCTCTGTGTATCTTAAAGTGACTGTGTCCATCCCAGCAAACTGCTGCGTGTCCATGGGTACGCCGAAGTGTGCCTGCATCCATGTACACATGTCCATGGGTACGCCGATGTGTGCCTGCATCCATGTACACATGTCCATGGGTACGCCGATGTGTGCCTGCATCCATGTACACATGTCCATTGGTACGCCGATGTGTGCCTGCATCCATGTACACATGTCCATGGGTACGCCGATGTGTGCCTGCATCCATGTACACATGTCCATGGGTACGCCGGTGTGTGCCTGCATCCATGTACACACTCTTCCTTTAGCTCTCTGTATGTAACTCCACATCCATGCAAACATAGTAAGTGCTCTTGTTTTATGAGTGCACATATCCACATGTGTCCTAGCAGGTATATAGAGGGCTTTGAATGTCCTAGAAGGTGACTGTCTGTCTGCGTATCATGGCCTGCATCTGAGCATGAGTTTATAGACGTACGCTCAGCTCCCCAGTTCCTTAGAAACTGTATGTTTTGGCATGTGTCTGCAAGTCTTACATGTATTTCAATATAAATGGTCAGATGTATGTTGATGACCGTTGCTATAAACCCGTCACCAGCACGTCCTCAGACATGTCACGGCATAGCTGCGGGACCTCATCTCACTGCACCTTTGTCGAAGTGGAGTGTCAAATGTGAACATGTCTCCACACGTCTGTTGCTCTCAACCTGTTTTTGTGACTCTTTGACTGGACAAGTGGCTGTGCCTTATCTTGTCATGAAAAGGCCCTTCTGAGCTGACACACACACACACACACCTAACTCACTGTGTCTGCAAGGCTGCCCACATGTGCTCGAGGACACACTTCAGATGCATGGTCACTTTGGGGTTGTATTTGGTGCTGGTGCATGTCTACACATGTCAGTACATGTTTCATGTATTGTCCGTGTTTCTGGGCTACGTGAACACGCTGGCCTCTCTCGGCAGGTTTGGTAACATTGTCTTAGACACACTCACGTTTTTCCCATTTAGGCCCGGTTTGCCATCCTCGCCTGCCTTTCCCTGTGGGAACAGAGTGTTGGTCAGGTATCAGCGCTCAGGTGACAGCAGGAAAAAGCTGGCGTGAAGCCTGGACTCACCGGTACTCCAGGAGCGCCAGGGGGACCAGGGGGGCCATGTTCTCCTCGAAGGCCTGGAAGCCCCTGGAAAAAAATCATTGCTAGGATTGAGAGGGTCTCTGAGATATCACTTGGGACACCCCATGGTGGTGGACCCCCACACAGAGATTCAGAGGTCTTATGGAAATCCCTTGAGGCCTAGATCCCGTAAGTTAAGGGGATTCCAGCTTGATTCCTAATGAAGAACCCGGAACCTTCAGGTCCTGTTAAAATGTGTAAGGCAGAGGATTCTAGTGACCTGCTGTCTAGGGACTGAGACCTCCTAACAAAGACCCAGTAGGACCCACTGGCCCTCTTCTCATTCATGTGAGGCATGGATGGAGTTTCTGCTGGACCTCCAGCCACCCTCCATCCTGACATCTCCCCGAACTTACATCTCTCCCAGGGTCCCCAGCTTTGCCTGAAGCACCCTAAGAAGAGATTCAAAATTAGGCACATGGATGAGAGTCCCCGGCCACTGGCAGGACAATAGTTCCCATGAACCCAAGGCCTCATAATGGTGATCTGCCCCACACTGGAAAGCTCTGAGAGGAAATACAGAAAACATCTGTGCCAGAGCTCAAGGCCAAGACCAACCAAATGAAGTGAGGGTACAGGAATGGGACAGCCGGTACTCACATGTGGCCCTGGGGGGCCAGCGGCACCTGGTTTCCCATCCACCCCACTCCGGCCATCCAGCCCTGGAGGCCCCCGATCACCCTGAAGGAAACAGAGCGGCAGGAGGCCTTGAAGACCAGGATGGGTCTGTGAGGCAGCTATACCTCCAGAAACTGGTTATATAGTCTTACCTTGTCCCCTGCAGGGCCTCGAACACCTGGGTCTCCCTGGAGGGAACAAGGTCGGGTAAGAGGTGATGCCAAGATGGTGATGCAGGTTAAGGGGCAAAGCACATACTCACCTGTGGGCCGGGGGGTCCCCGAAGCCCATCAATGCCCTGAGGACAAAGGAAAGAACAATCAGAGTGGGCTTTTCTAGGACTGCAGCCCCCACAAGATCCGTCACACTTACCCGCTCTCCAGAGGCTCCAGGGGGGCCAGGATCACCCTTGGGTCCTCGAGGACCTTCCTGCCCGGGCTCTCCCTGTGGCAGAGAGAGGCTTACACTAAGCGCACTTGAGCCAGGCCCTGTTCCCAAGGGCCAGCGGACCATTCCCAGAATTGCAGCCTCACTTTACCCACAGACTCCAGTACCTTGTCTCGGGGTCCAATTCCTGCATCCACCTGTAGGGGAATGGTCGGTTAGAACACCTCAAGAGGAGATCTGAGGCTGGAGGGGGAAATGGGGACAGCGAGGGGCCATGGAGATCAACAGAGGTGTCAGGGACTGTGAGGGGAGTGGATGAGGTGAGAGGCTATGAGAGTCAGCAGAGGCAGGCAGAGGACGGGGCCACGGCCTAGCTCAACACCTACCAGCCGTCCAGGCGGACCCGGGGGGCCCTGGGAAAAGAGATTACAAGTGTCAATAGGAATAATGAGGTTACCCGGATGTCAAAGTTCATAGCTGCCCCAGGTTCAACACTGACCCCCAATTCACTAAAGCACCCCAATGCCCTAGAGGGCAGCTAGGTCTGGAAGTAGCTGTCACTGCTTCCCCCAATAACTTCCAGTCCCCTTGCATGGACAATGGCCACATGGCAGCCCACACGAGCCCAGGACTAGTACCACTCACCGGCTCCCCACGGTCACCCTTGGGTCCAGATGGTCCAGGGCTGCCCTGCAGAAGGCCAGGGAGTCAGTCACTCAGGACAGACAGCAATTGGGGGGACATTTAGAAGTACCCTGAGGGCTCCTGGGGTTCTGCTGGCCTTTGGGAAGTTCTCCCAAGAGACAAAGGAGGTGAGGACTGGAGGTGAGCATGGGAAGGTTGGGGCGAGAACTGGATGGATGGGTTGAGACTGAGGTCAAGGATAAGGGGTCAGAGGCTGTGACTCACATTCCGTCCATCTTCTCCAGGGTCCCCCTGATCGCCTTTCTCACCCACAGGCCCCCGGACCCCGGGTGCCCCCTGAGAAGAGCAGCTGTTTGAGGTGCACTCCTCTGGGGTTTGCAGGTTTCCCCACAAGCTGCACTGCCTATGATCCCCATCACCGCAAAGTCCCTGACAGAGTTTCCCATCACCCCACACCTCCCTGTGGATTCTCCTCTCTCATCTCATCCCTCCCAGAACCTCCTGCCACCTCCATGTCTAAGTTTCTTCCTCCCTCTGGCTTTGACCCCACATTTCTCCGACACTCACCCGAAGGCCACGCTCGCCTGCTTTCCCAGGCAAACCTGGGTCACCCTGGTGATGGAGAGAAATGTCACTCTGTGCGGGTGGGTGAGGATCTAACTGACTTAGTAAGCACGGACAGAGATGGCTTGGACACTGACTGGACAGGAACCATGGGATGGACAAAATGATCTGCTAGGGACCCAAGGTCCTTGTTCACAGTTCAAGGGTCATAGTTCAAGGGTAAAGGATCAGAAGCCACAGAAGGGAGGAGTCTCACCGGGGGACCTTCCTCGCCTTTCTCTCCAACTTCTCCCTGTGAGAGTGAGAGTCAGTCTTGGTACCAAGACCCCAGTGACACATGCCAACACCCATACGCCCTTTTCCCTACAACTCCCGAAACTCCAGCCTCTCACATCTCTTCCTCGGGGGCCAGTAGGTCCTGGGGGGCCAGGTCGCCCAGGATCTCCCTTCTCTCCAGGAGGCCCCGAGTCACCCTGTCAGGAAGACAAGAAAGAAAGGTGATGAAGAACTCAGACAACAGGCAGCCTTTGAGGAGGGAACTCCAGAAACCCTGGGGTCATCCAAGGTTACAGACACTTACTGCAGGTCCTGCTCTGCCAGTGAGGCCTACGGGACCCTGAGAGAGCAGGAAGGGTAACAGGGCTTAGCCAGAGTTCGAGGTACCGTTCCCTCCACCCTCTCTTACACGCCCCCATCCCCACATTTATTCACCCGGTCTCCAGGGTCTCCTTTGGGGCCAGGGTCTCCAGGAAGACCCAACCCGGGTGGGCCCTGTAGATGGAATGATCAGAACTCAGATGTGCATAACCTCCAGCGGTGCCTGCCCCCAAACACTCCCTCACTCACTTGTTCCCCTCTGATTCCAGTTGCTCCTCTGGGCCCAGGGAGCCCAGCATCTCCCTAAAGGTGACAAAGAGGATCAGTGTTAGTACCAGGCTCCAGGTATTCTCACAACCCAGCACTCATGCTGCAAGCCTTGTGATCTCCAGGTGGGACCCAAGACAGACCCTGTGACCTTGACCTCACCCTTTAACAACCTCCAGATGTACCTTTTCTCCTTTGGCTCCAGCACCACCAGGACCCTGAAAAAGGAACAGGACAGGCACAGCTCAGCCTTGTCTAGGGATCTTAGGGTCTGTCTGCATGGGGATGGAGATCTATGGAACTAATGTCACAGAGCTCAGTCACAGGCCCACTGACAAGAACAAGGTAAGGGCTACACGGTGGACTGACACCATGTTCATGACTGCAGAGTGGTCACAGGGTCATAGGGGCACAGCGCGAGGGCTGAAGGCAGATCACAGCATAAGGGGATCACACAGCTGAGTCTTCCCAGGGTTGAGGCTGTGAGTCACAGCCCTGAGCAGCAGCCACCGTGTTACGGCTCCAGGACTGTGCTGGCCTCAGGACCCCATATGTCCCTCACTCACCACTGCAGGATCCCCAGGGCGACCAGGCTCTCCCTGTGGAGAGAGGACAGGGACAGAGACAGGTCAAAGGGTCACCTAGGATCCCAAAGTCCAAGTGTCCCACCTGCCACATCCCTGCTGCCAGGAAGTGTGACATCCAGCCCACAACCTACCTTTTCTCCTCTGCGGCCAGCGGGTCCTGGTGGCCCCTGAACATGGAGAAATTGTAAATCCAAACAGGGAGAGGGACACAGGAAAGCCCCGTTCCTGATCCCCCACCACGGTCACAGACTCACCTCAGGACCTTCCACTCCCGGATGTCCAGCAACTCCGGGGAGCCCCTGGGGAAGAGGAACAGAGGTGCTGCTCCAGGTGTGGTTGGGGCAGGTTAGAAAGAGGTCACAGGGGACTAGGATTGGGATGGGCAAGAGTCGAACTAGGCAAAAGACAGAGATCAGTGCAGCGAAAGTCAAGGGCAGTTTACCCAAGTCAGAAAATTCAAAGCTGGCTGCATCCCTGAGGATTAGGTGTCATGGGCTGATGGATAGAGGGGATCAAGAGCAAGAAATCAGAACTAGAGTCTACAAGTCAGCTGGCACTGACGGAGTCATGGGCTTACCTGGGATCCCACTGGACCAGGTGGTCCCCGTTCACCCTGGCAGAACAGAAGAGGTCAGGACTGAGCATGGACCCAGATCCTCCCAAGCCCCCCAGGTTGCTCATACCTTTTCTCCAGGCTCACCCGGGGTCCCTGTCTGTCCCCGGTCACCCTATGGAGAGAAGAGAGGGACTCTCAGACAATACCAAATAAATTATATTGATCTCCAACTACTAAAACCACAGCCTTTGAGCTCTCCAGACCCATATCTCCTAAGCCTCCCTCCTGCCTCTGTAACACTGTGGGAGGGTCCCAGACTATAACACATTACATCTGAACCCACTTCCTGCCACGGTTGGTACTTACTTTGGGCCCAGTAATTCCAGGAGCTCCCCGTAGGCCCTGAAAAGGACGATGGGGGAGTTCCAGACTTGGGTTAGAGCACAAGGATGAAATGGGAGTTGATGGTTGAGGGCAGAGACCGGCGCTAACTCACCGGTTCACCTGGGGCCCCAGGTTGTCCTGGAAGGCCTGGGGCTCCATCCTCACAGTCACCCTGAAGGAGAAACAAATGACAGGAAGACCCAGGAGAGGCCCTGTCTATGGACCACCAAGAGGTCAGGCTCCTACCTTCTCTCCCTTCTCTCCAGTGCGGCCAGCTGGGCCTTGGGGTCCAGGGCTTCCAGGAAGACCCTACAGGGAAGTAAACAAACACATAAGCCCAAAACTAGGAAGCCCAGCATTCAACCACTACCCCAGCAGAACCCCAAGGCCTCCTCACTGGAAGTCCAGGCTCGCCTTGTCCAGCGCCACCAATACCTGGTCCTGGGGGACCCTGAGGAAGGACAGTAGGTCAAGGGATGGCCATGAGACTCAGACTCCAAGCCATCCCCAGGATACCTGGCCCCTCACTTACCCGTTCCCCACGATCACCTTTGTCACCCTGGAAGACAAACATGACCCCATGATGATAGACCACACCATTCTTCCCCAAGATACAAGGAGAGTTACTGGGTCAAATTTGATTATAAAAATAATGGGGGCCGGGTGTGGTGGCGCATGCCTTTAATCCCAGCACTTGGGAGGCAGGAGGATCTCTGTGCTTTCGAGATCCTGGCACCATGTGCCAGCCTCGTCTACATAGTGAGTTCCAGGCCAGCCAAGGCTACATAGAGAGACCTGTCTCAAAACCTCCCACTCCCCCCAAAAAAGAATAATGGGGAACTGAGGAGTGAGAGTTCAAGGCCAGAAGTGCTAAGGGTGATCTGGGCTCCAGTGGGGTCCCCAAGTCTCTGGATCACATGGCATTCATAAGACTATTTGGGGATCATGCTGTCACCTTCACTGATGTTCCAGGAATCCCTGGGGCACCACGAGGTCCTGGTTCCCCTAAAGGGCCACGAGGTCCAGCGGGGCCCTGATAGAGGAGACAATACATAATACCTCACTGTCACCTCCCATCTGGTTTCCCATTCCCATATCTCTTGCAGTCACATCTCTTGGGACTTACCGAAGGTCCAGGGTCTCCTTTCTTTCCAGGAAGCCCTGGCTCTTTACCTCCAATGATTTTCCCAGGTTCCCCCTGTGTGGAGGGGAGGTGGAAGAACCCCCAGAGGTGACCCAGATCTTCCTTAGCCTGCTTCAGGCCTCGTACGGGGCCCAGCCTGGGGCACCCCTGCTCCTGCATGGAACACCCTGGCCCCTCTCCCTTCCACTTACCGGCTCCCCCTTTGGGCCTCGGGGCCCTCGCTCTCCCTGAGGACAAAGCAGAGGAGAATTTAGATCAGATGAGTCTCAGGGTGGTCCTCACGAGCCTCGGCTGATGGCAGCCTCAGGCTCTCCACCCTTTAGAAAGAACCCTACAAGGCACTAGAAAAGCGGAGAACTTACCGGTTCCCCACGAGGGCCGGGCCACCCCGGGGAGCCCTGGAAATGGAAGTCAAAGACAGACAGTCAAAACCATAGCCCCCATTCAAGGAATCCCCCTGTGGCCAGCCAAGGCCAGACCGGCTTACCTTAGTGCCAGGAGACCCAGGAACACCAGCAAGGCCAGGACTGCCTGGAGGCCCTTCTGGGCCAGGAAAGCCCTAGAAAGGCCAAGAGGTCAGAGCAGGGAAAGGTCCTCCCCAGTGTCCTGGTTTACATCAAGAGCCCTATTCTATCAACCATGGCTCCAACCCTCAGGCTCCCAAGTGTTACCAGAGGTGAGCAGAGGGGCGGAGAAGTGGTGTTACCAAACTGAGTGGAGCCTAATCCTGGGCAGTCAAGAGGCAGAGGCCCAGCCTCCGAGGGGATCTCAAAGCCCCTTTTCCTCTCTCCACTCCAGAACCTCCGCCTGATCTGGCGGTTATAATCTCACTCAGGCTTCGAAGAATATTCTGTGGGTATTTCTTTATTTACTTGCTGTACAGTCTAGATTAGCCTCAGCGTTGTGGCTCCTCTTGCCTCTGCTTCTTGGGTGCTAAGTGCGCATGCCCAGCGCATCCTGTGGCTCTAACTCCGCTTCTTCCTCCTTCTCTGCCCCCTCTGAGAACACTAGCAGGAGCACCCTGGAGACAGTCAATGACCTCCACACTCACCCTCTCGCCTTTTGCCTGGGTACTTCCAGGGGGCCCCTGTGGGCCAGGAGCACCGGTCCTGCCCTGAGTGAGGAGAGCAGGTTAGGAGGCCGTAATCCAGTCAGGGTAGGGGCAGGTGTGGAGAGACACTCACCGGGAGACCAGGGGGACCAGGAGGTCCAGCTTGTCCTTGCAGTCCCTAAAAGGGGCGGCCAGTGAGTCCTGTGCGGTCAGCCAACGCTGCCCCACTGACCCCCGGTCTGCTTGCCTCCACAGGGTTGCTTACCGTCACTCCGGGCTCCCCCTTCTGACCCTGGCAAAGACATGTCAGGGGAGGGTAAGAATACCCAGCCTTAGATGTGGCCTTTGCCCACTCATTCAGCCCTGGCCACTTACCTTCGGACAATGCACAGCGCAGGGCTCCGGTTGTGGCTGTGGACAAAGAGGCTCTTTGAGATCAGGAAGCTCTCCTAGGAGAACCCCTAGGCCCCCTGTCCACCATCAGTCCTCAGAGGCCTTGTCCAAACCTGTGTGGTCACAGCTGCCTGACACAGGGCTATTGCCAGATCACTGATTGCTCGGTCCAAGCTTGGGCCATTATCCATGGCAAAGAAGTTCTGGACGGGGTCCATGCCTGGTGCCAAGCGTCGCAGCTGCTCGGGGTCAGCTCCCGCCAAGCCCAATATCATCACCTTGATCCCTAAGAAGAGATCCAGCAACCGACATGACAATCTCACTGGGGCCACCCCTACTCCCGAGGCCCCATTCCATCAGCCCTACAGCTCACCAGAAGCCTGGACCTCACGAATGGGGCTAAATATGTCCCCTCTGAGTGGCTCATCCACTAATAGGACCATTATCCCTGGCACTTGATGACGGCGACCAGGAGCGCTGGGTGCCAAGAGGTGGCTGTGAGCTGTGATCACAGCTGTGCCTGGGAAGAAGGGTGTGTCCGAACCCTGAGATGCTGAGCTCCTGATGGGGAAGCCCCAGGAGTCCATGCCATTTGCAGCCCTTACCTAGGTTGTTTCCACTTGGGTCTACATATGGGATGTCCCGGATCTTTTGCAAGATGATGCCAAGATCGTGGGAACTATTCAGTGGGAACAATGGGGAGGGCCGGTGACTGTAGGTCAGCAGGCCAACCTGGGTGGGAGCAGACATAGAAAGAACATGGAGGGAATGATGGAGCAGGACAGGGGTACTCAGAGTCTGGAGAAAAAGACATGGGGGTATAACCAATCCAGAATCGCTAATGAGGGGGTCCATAATGATGGTAGGATAGGGAGTCATCCAGCGGGTGAGGTGATCTGGAGCCTGGGGGAAGAGCCTGAACCCCCAGGGGGATGGAGAATTGTTGACTGGTGAGGAACCTGCAAAGGGGAGGGAAGAGGGACAGGGATGGGTGGAGTCTGGCTGTCTTTAGAGTCAAACCTGAGCAGCGTGTGGACCAAGAGGCCCGAGTGCAGACACCAGCCTCTCCAGGACCCTCCTTACAGCCTCTGCATTGTGAGCATTGTCTCGAGTGGTATGCAACAGGAACACCACATCCATCTGGCCGTGGGGACACACTGAACAAAAGAACTGAGGGACTTGCATCATTAGCCATGACATGATCCCCTCAGGCTTCTCCCACTGTTCCTTCCATACCTGGCTTTTGTGTGACAGAGACCTCAGGACCTCGTACACCCCTCTGGATAGGTGCCAGAGAGAAGACATAGGAAATACCAGGTTCTAGCCCTGTCACCCTGTGGGAGCTTGAGATCCCTGGCAGTGTCCGTGGAGCCCCAGGCACTTCTGCAGAGGTAAATTTGGTTGAACAGGGGCTTCTCTCTGTGGCCCGATCACCACCCACCAACGCTGGCCTTCCCTCACCCTGGCCAGTTCCTCCCAGTGGCCTCCAGGACAAGATGTAGCTGGATGCCTCAGGCACTGGGGTCCAGGCCAAAGTCACTGAATCAATAGAGGTGTCCACCACACGTAGTTCAGTGCTCAGGACACGAGAGGGCTCTGAAAGGGGCATCAGAGACAAAAGGATCAGAGGCTGGATGAAAAGGGCAAGAGAGAGAGATGAGATCCTGGAGCCAGCTCACTCTAGTGAAGCATTATGGGAGATCATGCTGGAATCTCCCCCAGGGCCTTGGGGGAGGGGCTACAGGAGTCTAGAGTGCAGGAAATTAGGATAAATCATCAATGAGGGTGTAAGAGGCCAGCTCCCACCTTTTAAAGGGTTTCTATGAGGAGGAGAGAGGACTAAGAAACTTTTAGATAGAAAGATAGCGGAGAGGAGACAGACAGAAACACTGGATAGCTTCGGGAGGACCTGGATCAAAATCCACCGTCCCCTTCTGTTTCTTCAAGGGGCTTTTTATAACAAGGCCAAGGCCAAGGAGTGGGGCAAAAGACCTCCCCCTTGCTAGATCAAAGCACACTGCACAGTCAAGTGCAGACCCTTCCAAACACCTGGTAACCACACTGGTGATCCAATCATCCCCTTCTGCAGCCCCGCTGGGTAAAGCAAGTTCAGATCTCACTAGGAAACCTCTGTGGGTCTCCACATGAGGGGAAGTGCACACCAGAGGCCAGTGAGAGCTCTGGGAAGGCTCACCAGTGTGTGCAGACACCTTCCTAGGGGGTCCTTCTCCAGTCTGCCCCAGGACACTCAGCCATACATGGTACAGTGTTGCTGGTGCCAGTCCATCCAGGTTGTAGCTGTCAGACTCAGGTCTCAAGATTAGGGACTGCTCCTGGCCACCTGAGACAAGTACGAGAGTAAAGACCAGGAATATGAGGAGGATGGAGGCCAACAGTGGTAGATGCATCCACCTCACTGACTCCCACCAACCACACCGACCATTGCTAATCAGCTTCACCCTCCTGGTGGACCTTCCTCACTCATCTTTATCCTGTCCTCTTCATTGACCCTACCAGATGCATGCCCTCAAGACTGATTAGTCCCACCCACCTTGTGGACTAAGCCCCTTGCTGTTTTTGGTCCTGCAGACCTGGCCCCTGCTCCTGCCACCAACGTTGATGACTCCGCCAATTGGCCTCTCCCTTTTTTTTTTTTTTTTTTTTTTTCGAGACAGAGTTTCTCTGTGTAGCTTTGCGCCTTTTCCTGGAACTCACTTGGTAGCCCAGGCTGGCCTCGAACTCACAGAGATCCGCCTGCCTCTGCCTCCCGAGTGCTGGGATTAAAGGCGTGCGCCACCACCGCCCAGCTGGCCTCTCCCTTTATTGGTCCCAATCTATTGGTCCCACTAGGGCACCTCTCACCCTCAGGTTGCCAATGCAGATGGTAGCCCAGTGCTCCCGGTACCCGCTCCCAGTGCAGCCTCAAGGAGTGTTCTCCACGCTGCACTACTTGAAGGGTCTCCAGAGATGTTGGAGCCTCAGGTGCTTAAGGAAAAGCACAGCGGTCAGGGAAGCTTTGCCCCATAGGCCGCACCAATCCCAAGTACTACATTTTTTTCCCCAAGACTTTACCCACCCAGGTTCACTATAAATCCTTGATCCCTTCTCCAATCCCGGCACAAGTCCAGCCTCATAAGCCCCATCCCTTGGACATGAGCCCCAGTCCGAGACTCCAGCCCCAAGTCCTCCTACGTGTGGTGACGACAATGGAAACCGGTGCGCCCTCTCGGTCCCCAACCAGCGCTGTCACTCTCACTGAGTAGCTGACTCCACCTTCCAGACCTCGTATCTCTGCAGAGTCCTTGTTTCCTGGGAGTATCTGGTGTCTCGTAGGGCCACCTGGCCGGCCAGTGAAGAGTAAGGGTTAGGGGAGATAACCAGAGAGGGCAGTTAGAGCCAGGAAGGACAAGGATGGGGCCATGGAGCCATACCTTCACTCCGTCCCCACGCCAGTCTATAGGCTGTGGCTCCAGGGACTCCTACCCAAGTGACCCGTAGAACATCACTGGAAGCATTGAGGATTTGCAGTTTTGACACACTGCCCACAGGCTCGGGGGCTAGGGACAAAGGCAAGGTAAAAGTCAGGGGCCACAGGGACAGGAGTGGTAAGGCAGACGTGGGTAATGGAGGCTAGGCGAGGGTAGTTAGTGTAGCCGGGTCAGTGTTTCAAAGCGGGAAGCGTGGTGTGGCCGAGGTCACCGCCATGGGTAGACACTCAGTCGCTGTGAGTGATTCAGCACAGACAGGAAAGTCAGTGAGCAGCAATGGAATGGGCAGTTAGAGCAGTCAGAAATGCATATCGGGGTGGGTCAGCCAATGAGGCGTGAGAACAGCTGGCCAGGGTCCACTTACCAGTCCTCACAACCACAGAGGCAGGGGCCCCATCCACACCAGCTACATGGGTTCTCACACGCACGGTATACTCCGTGTCTGGCTCCAGCCCATCGATTTCAGCCACTGTGGCTTCCCCAGAAACCAACTGAGATTTCTCTGGGCCTGGGATCAGGGATAGAGGCAACACTAGGACTTGCCAGGCTACCAGTGCTCCACTTGGACCCCAAAAGAATCTCCATCCTCCCTTCTACTCAGAACTGCCTCCCAGGCCCCCCTTAAATCCCTGCGTCCTACCATGGCCTGAGTGCCAGGAAACCCTGTATCCTGTGGCGCCAGGAACCCCGGTCCAGGCAATGCTGATAGACGAGCTGCCGGCCTGAGTCAGGTGGACCCTCCTCACCAGGCCCAGGGGGTCTGGAGAGGGAGACAGTGGGGGGTTTGGTAAAACAGGCGGGAGGTCTGATGGGAGAAGAGGGAGAGCTATCTGGTAAGGGAAGGCTGTGAGTGTTTAAACAGGCAGGAATCTCACAAAAGAGGCAGTGGAGGTTTTGACAAAAAGCACCCTAGGAAGGACGAGCAGGCAGTCTGAGGCCATCTGAAAGACACGGTCTGACAGAGAGGAGTCTGTGGAAGTATTCGGAGTGAAGTCTAAGGAGAGTTGGGTCCAGGAAAAGAGGAGGAGGAGGAAGAGGAGGAGAAATAGGAAGAGGAGGAGGAAGAAGAGGAGGAAGAGGAGGGAGAGAAGGAGGAGAAGGAGAGAGAGAGAGAGAAGGAAGTGGTGGGTTCTGAGGGATGAGCAGCGGGAATAGGAACAAAGACAGTGGGAGCTGGGGTGAGATACAGATGAACATAAAGGAGAAGGCTTGAGGAGGAACAGGGATGGAATGGCACTCTCAGGGCAGAAGCGGTGGAAATGTGAACCGTAAAAGGTCTATAGAAGTCTGAAGAGACACTAGAGGTAAAGAACCAAGGGACTGGGTCAGGCTCTGACCAGTTCGAGCCACGATGACCACAGGGGGGCCCTCTTCTCTCCCTCGAAGTGCTGACACAGCCACATGATAAGAAGTTCCAGGCTGCAGCCCCAGGATGTCTGTGGCAGTGGAGTCTGAGGTCACTGTCTGGCTGGACTCTGGACCTAGGAGCAGACAGAAATGATGACCTGGTTTCTGGCTGTTCTTAGTCCTCCACACGCTGATCACTTCTCTCAGCAATCCACACACTGCACACTGACCACTGCCCGTCCTCCAGCTAATCCGAAATCCACTGGCTCCAGGTACGGGTCCCCAGGCCACTCTGATTCTCGTGGCATCTGATGCCACAACCCGCAGTCCTGGAACAGTAAGTTGGGTTTCTGGATCTGGGGATTAAAGACAAGGGTGAAGAGTCAAGATGGGGATAGGAGCAAGTCAATCACCATTCCCTATAAGTCTCCCAAAGTGCTCACCTCTGCGGATGGTGATGATGCTGGCATCACCCTCACGAGTGCCCACTCGAGCAGACACCCGCACTGTGTAGCTAATCCCGGCTCGAACATCATCTAAGTCAAAGGCTGTCTGACTCCCAGGAAGCAACAGGGTCCGCTCAACCCCTGAGAGAAGGCAGATCGGGCAGGCAGGGGTCAGTACCACACAGGAATATAGAACAGCAGTCAGTGATGGGCAAGGATGCAAGACCAAGAGTCTCATGGGAGATGGATAATTGGATGGTGAGGGCCAGTGAGAGATGAAAACAGAAAGATAAAATGATGTGAGTTAAAGGGACCAGTCGTGGAGGCAACACAGGATAACTGGAGTCACCAATGTGTGGGGACACTGGATGTTGGGGTCAGTGGACAGAGACATGGGATATAGTATGAGGAGAGTCTGAGACAGTGGGACAAGTTGACAAGCCACTGATAGACACTGACATGGGATGACGAGGTGAGTGTTGGATGAAGTCATGGCATGAGAGATTAGTCTTAGAGGACTCTTAGTGGGGAGGCAGTGGGAATGTCAGGGATTTGGGGGGACATGGAAGTCTGAGACACACTAGGCAAAGAATCAAGAGACTGCGACAGAGCCTGTCCAGTTTGAGCCACAACTGGCTCGACCACAGGGGGGCCTCTTCTCCCACTTGAGAAGGACCGCAGAAGGGAGGGTCACAGAGCTTGTGGCAGAGAAGGATGAGCCATGGCAGGGGTATGGGTGGAGTGGAGATAGACAGCTGAAGAGACGGGCTGGGGTAGAAGAGAGGAGAGGCAGACCCTGAGGCAGTTGTGGGGTTGACAGTTCTCAGGATGTAGATGGGCGAAGAGACGGAGGGTCTGTAGGAACCCAGCAGCAGGAGTGCCAGGGTGCTGCAGCCTGGGACTTTGGTGTGAGGGGACTTTTCCGGCTGCTTCGGCCTTACCCTGGGTGCTACGCACAGTGACACGGTATTCAGTGGCACTGGGGACGGGGTTCCAAGACACTCGCACGCGCTGCCCAGGCAGCTGTACGGCTTGTAAATTCATCACCTCACTGGCCGGCCGCTCTGGCCCTGTGCGAGAGGGGACTGTAAGGCTGACTGGAGTTACCAGACTGTCCCACGCACTTAGACCTGCAGAGTCCTTACCAGTAGGAACCACAGTTGCAGGAGTGGCCACCTCCCGGCCCTCCAACAGAGTGTAGAGCGTGAGGCGATACTCAGTGCCTGGCTGCAACCCATCCAGCTGGTGGCGGGTCACATCAGAGGGCAGCAGCACTTTCTGTGGTGGTTCCAAGCCTGCAAGATGGCAGGGTCGGGTTAGCTGAAGCCAAGCCCCAAACCCTGCCTGGCCAGCTCTCCACTTGCACTGACCGCTCTCACGAAGCCACTCCAACCGGTAGCCGCGGGCCTCAGGCACGAAGTTCCAGGAAAGGAGGATGGATGTGGGGCTCAAGATGACAGGGTGCAGGGTCTGCTCAACTGAGGAATCTGCTCAGGGCACATGGGTGTCAATGGCCTCTGCACCCTGCCCTGCCTGCCCAGCCCAGCCTGAAGAAAGGACCCAGACTTCTCACCAGTGCGGGCAGTCAAAGAAGTGGGAGACCCCACGCTGTGGCCAAATAGGGCGCTCACGGTCACCTCATAGTCTGTGCCAGGCTCCAAGTGATATAAAAACACTGACCCCTGTCCAGGGCTCATGTCCTGCTGCTGTGTCACCCCACCTGTATTGGGGCCACAGAGGGTTCAGTGGGCATTACAGATGTAGGACTCTATAATTTTTTCAGACCACACCCCTCACTTACCACGGAGGTCCCGCCATGCTACACGGTAACCAGTGGCACCTGGCACTCTCCTCCAGGCCACCAGGAGGCTGTGCGATGTGATGTTCTGGATGCTCAGCTCCAGCCCTTCCTCGGCAGCTGGGGAAGGCCCCACCAGGGATTAGTAAAGCCAAAAGTAGGAAGGGGTTTGGGGGCCTGGGTGCTTAGGAGAACGGGGTCAGAGGTTGACAGAATTGCTTACTGGTCCGAGCTGTCCCACTCACGGCCTCCCCGATGCTGTTGGCGTAGAGGGCAACCACAGTCACTTGGTACTCAGTTTGTGGCCGGAGACCTTGCAGTCGCATGCTGGTCTCACCAGCTGGGACGTTCACCTGCCCAGGGCCAGAGATCATCTCATATTGTCTGGTCAAGTCCCTAGCAGCCACCAGTCACTGCCGACAATCCTTACCTCCTGTCGCTCACTCGGCAGTGGCTGTCCCAGCCCTGTCAGAGGGGTGTACTGAATCTTGTAGCCAGTCACAGGGCCACTAGCTGCTGTCCACTGTACTCGCAAGGACTGACTACTTGGCTCAGACAGCACCAGGTCCCGGGGCCCAGATGAAGTGTCATCAGCTGTGAATGGGGTTGGGGGCAGTATCAGGTCATCAGGAAAGAGGGTCGGGGGTGAGGAGTACGTAAGTCAGCACTCCTAGGCTGGGGTTAGGATAGGGACCCTGGGCCAGGGTACCCAGAGTGGGCAGGAACTTACGAGGCAGAGTCACAGGCACGCCACCAGCAGTTGTACACACCCTCCGGGAAATGAGGGGCAATAGTGTCCTCAAGATGCTGAAGTCATTGACGAAGAAGAAGAAGTCATTGGTTGGCTGTGACGCAACCCGCTTCAGCTCCTCGGGGTCAGCATTCTTGATTCCTAAAGAGATGCCCAAACAGGGCTCAGTTACTTACACGTTCTCTGACTGGTCCCCACTCCAACTGACCTCTCGCCTCAGCTTGGTTCTCACCCACAGCAAACAGCTTGACTCCCTGTCCCTTCAGTTTCTGGGCAGCTGTGTCCACTAAGTCTTGGGACTTCCCATCTGTGATCAGGATGCAGACCTGGGATAGATGCCGAGACCAGTCAGGGATGCTTTGGACATTTATTTGGGGGTCACACTTGGAGGCATGGTAAGTTTAGGGAACACCTTGGGGATGCCAGGTCGTGTTAGATGGGGCAAGAAGATGTGGTCAGAAACATGGTGGAGAGCGGCCCCTGTACGGGTGTTACCACCCTTGTAGCTGAGTTCACGGATGGCACGGATGGTGTCACCTCCAGAGCCCAATGTATCCAGACCAAATTCTGTTCTGAGGGGAAAAAACGGAAGGATCATGATTTCTTCCAGCCCTGGCCTCTGGGATGAGACTTCTTGAAAGTGCTCTTGGTTCTGAGATCCCAGCCCTCTACCATGGAAGCTTCTACATTAGCAGATCCCTCAGGTGCTGCTCAGTATAGCAATGTTGCTGAACCTCAGCAGACCTTCAACTCTTGAGGTTCCCAGCCTAGAGGGGACAGGATATCTGGTTAGATAATCACAAGAGAAAGGTCCCAGTTGTAGGACAGCAGACACTAGCCAGACAGAAAGCCTTTCTGGTGAGCACGGAGCTGAAGGGGTCAGAGAGGCCCAACATGGAGACTCTGACCTGGATTCCCCATCTCTATCCAGATCAGAAAACAAAGTCATCCTGTCCACCCCCACCCCTGCCCCTCCAGGAAACTGCTTGGAAGTGTTTTAGGGCAGGAACACTCTTCCAAGTTATCCCTACCTCTCTCCAGGGGAGGTCTTGGCTAGGGCATTTCTGGGCTCCCTGAAGCCTGTTTCTAGACTCTCTCCTATCTGAGGAAGGGGTCTTGGAACCCACGGTCCTGGCCCCAAGCCGGCTACTCACTGTGGGTCATCACTGTACTGCACTGTGGCAAATCGGACACCCTGCGCACTGGCTGCCCCTGAGAAAGGCAGTACCAGTCCCTCCAGGAATCCTCGCACTTCGCGGAAGTTGCTGCGGCCAATGGATGAAGAGCCATCGAGTAAGAACACGATGTCAGCGGCGTAAAGGCGTGTGCAGGTCACTGAAGCAGGGAGGAGAGATCATGACCTTTCCTAGGACTCCAGCCGCCCTCCTCTAGGCACTGAAGTCCCCTGGGACTCGGGGACTGCATGGACAACAGGCCTCATCTGCCTATGCAAACAGCCCAGGTAGGCGGGTGCCTGCTAGCCTTGGAGGAAGCCGCAGCGGGGCTCAGAGTAGAGCTTCTCAGGGAGGGCTGAAGCACCGTGGAGAAGGATAAGCTGCAAGCAGGGGTGTAGCTCTGGGGCTGAAGTCAGCTTCGGAGGGACTGTTGCCGGGTGGAAAAGGCCAGGGGATTCAGCATGCATCTAGGGAGCTAGAATTTGGGTGCCAATGGGCTAGGAGGCAATTTGGGGAGCCCAGAGTGGAATTCGGGGAGCCTGGGAAGAGTTAGAGGCATCCATGAAGAGTTTGGAGGAATCCTCGAAGGGAAAGTGTCAGGGATAAAGTTTGAGTGGATGCATGGGTGACAGGGTACAGAGCCCCGGAAGGTGCCCACCTCTGTCTCTGGGCTGGGCCCACACTCCGGGCGCCCCCACCAGGATCTCGGCAGCGCAGAGCGCAGCGACCAGGAGCCGCAGCCTCATCCTGGGTGACAGAAACCGTCAGGCAGGA
The DNA here is from genome assembly GCF_949786415.1 of Peromyscus eremicus. Classification (NCBI taxonomy): domain Eukaryota; kingdom Metazoa; phylum Chordata; class Mammalia; order Rodentia; family Cricetidae; genus Peromyscus; species Peromyscus eremicus. The sequence goes on along the minus strand of NC_081422.1, from coordinate 103,260,796 downwards.
ACCTCACCTCTGTTCCTTGTCTCCTGAGCCTTTGGCGGGTGAAACCCAGTCCCCCTCGCCCCCCGAGACCTAATCTTGCCTGCCCGTCAGCCTGCTCCCGCCGCAGCCGCAGCCAGTCCCAATGCCGCCGGCAAAGAGGAGAAAAGTCCCCGATCCCAGGAGGCGGAGCAGCAGGCGGGAACGGGGCGGCCCGCCCTCACTCCCCTCCCCAGAGGTCGCTTCCCCCACCCCACTTCTACCGGATTTAAGATATGACGCACTTTAGTGCAAGGCCCTCTCCCGTGGCTTCTGGGAATCATCCAGGTTTTTTGACAGACGCTGTGAGAGCACCCCAATCTCACTTAGGGTTATAGGTCTTGGCTGCTTTTTAGTCAGAGTGACCAATGAAGTCATTGCTGCTCTCTGAAATGTGGACAGGTCCCTGCAGACCATAGTGGTAGGAGCCCCATAGTCGGGCATATTGCAGCTGGAGCTGACTCACCTCCAATCCGTGGGGGTGCCCAGACAAAGCCTCAGGCTATAGGTCCTGACAAACGCAGATCACGTGAATCAGCCATGCTTCTGTCTAGCAGACCTCCTGTGCCCCATCCTAACCTCTACGACAGGCAGAGCAGCCCCCAGCAAAGGAGAGACTCTGGGACTATCTTAGGGACCCCAAATCGCTTTGGGCTGAATCTAAGCAATCCATCCCTGCTTTAGAAGAGAGAACCTGTGTCATGTTTATGCATATCTGTCCATCCCAATGCCCTTCACTCCCTACTATGTCATGATCCAGTTCTAGACAGATGCCATCCAGCTGTGTTTGCAGGGAGGGAGGGTTGTCCATATGTGGAGGGATGGACCACCCATGGTGACAGCTCAGCTCTCAGGAATCCACCTAATGCCCATGTTCCCACTAGCAGGGCCTGTCCGTGATTCAGGCCAGGTTCCCCCATTTACTTGCCTTCATTCTGGCTTATAGGAACCCCCTCCTTCAATATACTCTCGTGGACCCTTTTTACTCAATCCCCTGACCAGACCTGGGGCCACCCTATGACCATTTCCTTTCCTCATTGCCTCTAAAGTATCTAACTTTCCCCTTCCTAATTGAGGCCCTCTTAATCCTTCCCTGTAGACAGTCATTCCCAATCCTAGGTCAAGCCCAACTTAAGAAGGTCTTTGGTTATACATGTATGTTTACTAGGTGGGTAGCATCAAGACAGAGAGACATGCCTAAGAAAACTAGCCCCCATTTCTTTGTTTAGCCAGTCCTGAATGGTTGGTTCAGCACAACCCAGCAAGTGTATCTTCATTCACCATTGCTGCTGGACAGCTTCCAGGATGCTTGGCCCCGCAACCATGCCCCCTTCAGATCCTCAGGTTAAATGGGGAGATGGGGATGGATGGAAGTTCTGTTGTTTCTCCTGGGTCTGGCCAGGACTGAGTTTTCTAGCATGGGCAAACCTCAGGGTACAGAGGACCATCCACTCCTATTTCCATTGTCAGGAAAGCTGGAGCTTCTGTTATCACTGAAGACCCCCACTCCCCGAACTATCCCAGGACAGTCTTTACAGGTCCCAGAAATGGTTTCCAACGTCAGGGTCTCTCCTGAGCAGTGTCCCAGGGCCTCCCAACCCTAAAAGGTATGCTCCAGATGAGGGCAGTAGAGAACCAGGCCTGTTCTCATAGAGTCAATCCCCGCCCTTAAGACCATTGCCTCCTCTGGCACAGCCAAGGGTGGGTGAGAACAGGATAGAGATGACATGTACAGTATGGACACACATGTATGTGGGCCTGACCTTTATGGAAAACAGGAGGCCCAACTTAAGAGTATTAGCATCAAGGCAAACCTCACTAGATCTGAAGTGCCCCTCTATTAAAGGCTCAGTGTGGGGTCAAAGGAGGCTACTGAGCAGGCAGAAGGCTAGGGACGACTAGGTCTACAGCAAGAATAGGGCTGTGGCCCTCCAAGGCCTCTGGCTGAGCATCTTGGCAGGCTTGCAGCTTTAGGACAGCACTGGAGACCTGTACCTACCTGCAGCTCTTCCATCAGGGCAGTGGAGCCCCAGTGTGTGAACTTTCCTCTCATGCTTCCCTGGACACTCTCTTTGGCTTGTCAGGTTTTGCAAGATGGCACCATGTCTCCAACCAGGGCCCACATCCCACTGTATCCCCAATACCTCAACATTCCTCCCAAAGTTGGGCAGGTGTCGTCTCCCAGGACTACTGGGAACACCGCCCTGCTTGTACCTCCATCTCACTTTACCTCTCCCTATGGCCCTGATCATAACCAGGCTCACCTGGATGGCCACAGAAACGTGGCCCAAATCCCCTAACTCACAGCTCTTACCAAGTTACTTTTCTTCACAATCACCTGTAGATACCTGCCTGACATGTTTCTAGAGGAAAGATGAAACGCCCTGGCTCAGAATGCAAGGTGTCCAGAAACTCCCAGCAGCTCCCTCTCATGTCCAGCATGTCTGTAGCCTTTCAGGTCAGACATTAGCTTAAGAGACATCAAATCTCATTTCATGAGCACAACAGACACGGCCCTCGTTCCTGGCCCTGGGTGCTCTGTATCCATACACAGCCAGGGCTGGGCCCATCTAAGTTGTGTGCTACCCAACGGTTTCCTTCCAGACGGTCACACAGGATGACCTGTGCCCTGACACCTGAGGGAAAGGCACTGGACAGCCTAAGAGTCAGAGCTTGTCTGGCTACATTCAGAAGAGGGTGCTGGGGAGACTTGGAATGGCCCCTCTCGACAAACTGCCCCAGAACCCTGCTCACACTCACAGCAGCCAAGTTCAGAGGCTCGGGCCGCCTTACGGATCTTACAGAAGCCTGGGGAGGGCAGGAAGAGAGCTCAAAGGGGTAGCAGAGAGATAAAGCATTTGAGCTTTATTAGGTGAGGGTTAGGTCCTGGCTGCCTCTAGAAAATGGGGAGGGGGCCTCTAGGCCAACAGCTCAGGACTTGCCTAGGACAGACCTAGAAGAGGGAGGGGGCTTGGGCCCCACTGAGCTCAGGGCTATTCTTGGAGCCTGAGTCAGCGGCAAATAGAGGCAAAGGATTCCTGCCTTGCCTGTCCAGACAGCAGTTAGAAACCAAGTCAGAACACTGTGCCCCGGGCTATCCTCTCTATAACCCACAGTACACACTCTGAAGCGGCTTCTTCTGGGACACTAGTGGCCCCTCCTAGTCCATCCCAGCAAAGAACAGAGGCCACCAGAGGATGACTCTGTACAGTGTCTTCAGTGAGGAGTTTCTCACATAAGCTCCCAGTTTCCACACTGGGACCTCAATAGGGTACAGGCTGGGCTGTAGTTTCCACAACTCCCACATCCCACTCCTGGGACAAGCTGGCTAAGGAATGTCCCCCATGTAGCTGAGTGGAAACATCTGGGCGAACTCCCTGCAAGCATCAAAGGCTTCCGGCCTCTGCACTGCAGCCTCCACATTTGCCCCTGGCTAAGGACACATCAGACAAGGGGAAGACAGGCAGGACTCAGAGGATGTAGAACACGAGGAAGTCTTTGCTCCCCAGTGGACTCCATGCCAATACTAAAGAAAGGACGACACAGTTCTCAATAGGACTTTATTGGTGGTAATTGGCTGCATACGTCTGAGCAGCAGGAGTGGTATGTTTGTGGCAGAGGACCCCGAGTCCCTGGCCCCACCCTCTTGCCTGCCGGCACAGACTTCCTGCCTAGAAGCGCAGCCAGAACATGCCGCTACGGATCCGGTTGTAGTCTGGGAGCTGCTCAATGGGGCCTGTGGGGATAGGGTGGGGAGTCAGGGTGGAGTGCCTGGCCTGCACAGGGACACCTGGCCCTGTGCCACACCCAGCTCAGAGTGGCTGCCCAGAGCAGCACAAGACAGGCTTTGAGTGGAAGAGGGAAGAGCGCATTCCCCAGGGTGCCGGGCCTGTCCTCTCACGCTCTGGCCTGGCAGCCCCACCCCACATGCAGGGTACCTGTTACCTGGTGGGCCGGGGGGTGGGTGGGGTATTAATGGAAGCAGCTTGGCAAGGAGTCAGGGAACTGTTGGGACAGGCTTTCTGAAAAAGAACTCCCTGGCACTAGGTTACTGGAGAGAACCTCAACTTCCTTCTCAGAGAAAAGTGTAAGCTGGGAATGGGGGACCGGAGCAGGAGGGGAGACAAGACAACAGCCCGAGGAAACAGCAAGAGCGACCTTCTAGACTACTCACCAAATCCAGCCACTGCTGGACACTGGTCATAAAAGTACTTGGAGCAAACCTCACGCAGCATACCGGCATCCACCTTCTGTAGGGGGAAGCAGAGAGAACACTGAATGACAGACCCTGGGCACCCCTTAGCCAGGATTTTCTTGAGTCAACCCACACTTCCTACTTGTCCTTTGGAGCTGTTCCTCTGCCCAAAGGGTGAAGGTACAGGGTTCTCCCTGCCTAGTCCACAGCCATTAGTACCCTCTGATTACGCCCACCCCTGCAAGTAGCAGCTGCCTTGATAACAGAGATGTTCCCAACGCCGCAGAGGTCCATCAGCCTAAGGCTCCAGATCCTCTTCCAGGGGTCCAATTACCGCAATCCGGCTCTCCCACTCGGTCAGAGGGATGCGGCGGCCATAAGTCAGGAGGCTGCGACCAATGTCTTCACACACAGGGGTGGTGCCTTCAAGGAAAGGGAAAAAGCTTAGAGGTCTGCCCAGTCCACTTTTGGACCCACGAATGCCTCTAGGACCGTGCTCTGACCCCACTTCCGTAACAACCTGCGACAACAGTAGTGGGTTACCTCCACTGCACCTGAAGCTCCAATCTCTGCATCGGGGTGACAGGGGAGGTGTGGCTTTAAAGTCGTCTTTCCCCACCTCACTCCTTTTCTTCTGTTTTCTTTTGAGACAAGGTCTTGCTATGGCCCTTTGCTGGGAGGCCAGGCCAGCTTCTAACTCAAAAGATCTGCCTGCCTCTGCCTCCAGAGTGCAGATAAAGGCATGGGCAGCCTTGCCCAGCACGGTTTTTCTTTTTTAAAGAATTATTTATATATTTAATGTATGAGTGCTCTATCTGCATGTACAACTTTATGCCAGAAGAGGGCATCAGATCCCACTATAGATGATTTTGAGACACCATGTAGTTGCTGGGAATTGAACTCAGGTCCCCTGGAATAACAGCCAGTGCTCTTAACCGCTGAACCATCTCTCCAGCTCTGTATTTTTTGTTTTTAAAGATAGAGTCTCATGTACTACAGTCTGGCCCTGAACTCACTGTGTAGCTAAGGGTAACCATGAACTCTTGTTCTTCCTGGTTTATCTCCTAAATGCTGGGATTATAAGTGTGAAACCCCACACACGGCCACACTACAGCCCGAGTCACTGATCACTGCTGGGATACACTGTACCCGTCTCTCACTACGGGTGAGGACTCACCGTCCAGATGAGACACCAAGGCGTTCCTGAGGATATTTTTGCCCCGAGTCACCTCACTCTCTGTAGCACTGGTACACAGGCGCATCCTAAGCCGGGTGGGGGTGGGGAGTGGGTTTGAAGCGATGGTCATTCTGGGAGACCAGGTGTTGTCTCCAGCCTCCCACTATTCCGGCCAAACACCCCTCGCTCACATAGCAACACTGAGCTGACACTCACCACTGGCCTTGCAGGAAGAACACCATATCATCAATGCTCATGCCATCACAGACAAAGTGTGCGCCCAGCAGCCCAGTCTCAGAGTAGGAGATGTTGAAGGTCTGGAAACTCTGGCAAAGCTTGTTAGCCACAGCAGCAGAAGCCAGTGGGCTGGACAGGTGCTGCCAAAGGCAAGGATCATAAGCACCCTTTTTTCTGTGGCCCACGGCCTACGCTCCACAACCCAGCCTCCTCTCCTCCCTGAAGGCAAGGTGCCATGCCTGTTCCTAGTACTCACCATTCCACCACCGTACGTGCAGTCATAGTGGCCAATGATGGCATTGGCCACCTGGAGGGCCACATTGTCCGGGTTGGCCCAGCCAGGTCCCTCTACTGCAATGGCCACGTGGGCTAAAGGCAGGGCGTCATCACGATGGCGGATCTGAAACAACACACGTCAAGGCTGACAGGAAACCAGACCTCCTGAGTAAACAGAAAGGATGGGAGATGCTGGACCCTTGCCAATTCCTGAAGAATCTGACATCATGAAGACAACCATGTACCCAAGGATCCTTCCAGAGGTCCCCAGTTCAGAGCACCAACCCCGCCACCAGGCAGCACACCTCACTGCCAGTGAAGCGACACGAAGTTGCACCAGGTATGGCATCCTCTTCATACACTCGAGAGACGCTGCTGAAGTGCTTCTGGGCGAGGTCTAGCAGCTGCTGGTGCTCCACTCCTGTGGGAACAGAGTGGTGCTAGCGGTTGTCCAGAGTCCAAACACAGGTAAAGAGGAATCAGACCAGAGCAGGACCTCTGTGTCCTGAATCGGTGAAAACATCATCAGAACACGATGAGGGAAGAGGATGATCCCTAGGCAGACCCTGTCTCAAAGGCAAGATAGGAATGCAGGACTAAACAGCCCGTGGCCCTAGCCACACTGAACTTAAAAACAGACTTGGAAGGTGGGGACTCTGGAGATGGCTCAGCAGTTAAGAGCTCTTGTTCTTGCAGATCAGGGATTGTTCCTAATACCTACAATTGTGGTTTATAACCATTTAAAACTAGTTCCAGATCTGATGCCCTCTTCTGACCTCTGTAAACACCAGGCACTTGTGGTATGTAGACATACAGGAAAACAAAACACTCATACACATTAAATCTTTTTAATTTATTTATTTTTATTTTATGTGTATTGGTGCTTTGCCTGTATGTATGTCTGTGTGAAGATGTCACATCTTGGAGTTATAGACAGTTGTGAGCTGCCATGCGGGTGCTGGGAATTGAACCCAGGTCCTCTGGAAAAACAGCCAGTGATCTTAACCACTGAGCCATCTCTCCACCCCCCACATTAAATCTTTGAAAAAGTATTATTAAAAAATGGCAGATGGAGCCGGGCAGTGGTGGCGCATGCCTTTAATCCCAGCACTCGGGAGGCAGAGCCAGGCGGATCTCCGTGAGTTCGAGGCCAGCCTGGGCTACAGAGTGAGTTCCAGGAAAGGCGCAAAGCTACACAGAGAAACCCTGTCTCGAAAAACCAAAAGGCAGATGGGAGGATATTGAGTACTCAGAGCTCTTGCCTAGGGTGCACAATGCCTTAGGTTCAATCCCAGTACTATAAATAAAAGTGGGGGCTGGAGAGATGGCTCAGCGGTTAAGAGTACTTCCTGCTCTAGCAGAGGATCTGGGTTCAGTTCCCAGCACCAATGTCAGACAGTTCACAACTGCCTGTAACTCGCTCCAGGGGATCTAACATCCTCTTCTGGCCTCCATGAACACCCACATGCTTGTGGCATACTTACAGTCACAAAAAAAAAAAAAAAAAAAAAAAAAAAAGTAAATAAATAAATCTCTGAAGTAGCTCAGCAAGTAAAAGGGACCTATTTACCAAGTCTGATGACTGGGTTTGGTCCTTGAGATCTACACTGGTAAAAGAGAATCAACTCCCACAAGATGGCCTTGGATGTGTACACATGTATGTACACACGTGTACACACACATACACACCCCAAACACATAAACGCAATTAAAAAAAAAAGTCAGAACAACGGACACAAGGGGCAATGGTCTGTCATGACAGAGGCTCTCCCCCAGAGGCATCGTTACCTTGCCTGCATTGAGGGAACTGCTACACTCCAGCTACAAGACTGTCTCTCAAGCTCCATCTATCACAGACCTGACTGATGGCCCTGAAGGAGGTGGTAAAAAGAGGTGCTCCTGCAGGGCCACGATTTACCGTGGGGTCCTGGGGAGCTGAGGCCAAGTATAAGGAACATCACACACCCAAGCTAGATAGTGACAGGCGCCTTGTCTCCTCAGTTCACAAGACGCCCCGGGGCACCATCACGGGACTACCTGCCCTAAGCCTGCTAAGACTCAAGAAAGTCTGATGGGTTAGTAACTGATGCTGCTCTTGGTCCCCACGTTCCCTGTCATGTTCTTCCTGGGTCTTTTTCTCCCACCTTGGCGGCAAGTTTTAAGCAAGCCTGCATCCCTAGCCACAGCTAGACCTACAGAGGCCCGCATCAAAAGACTGTACGGAGTCCACCCACTTCTCCCCTTGCTTCTGCCATACCCCACAGGGTACCTGTCACACTGTCCCTAGTTAGTCTGCCTTACTCGGACCCCATTCGGCAGCAGAGTAAGTGTTAAAGTAATACCAGGTCAGGGCGGGCACTACCTTTCCCCTTTCTCAGGTCCCCTAACTGACAACTACCACCCTTCCGAAATTTGTTCGAATGACATGTGCTCCCCACCAACCTCTAACTCTAAGCTCCCATTACAACCTCTGCTGTGATTCTGTGCCTCCCTTTTAAGGGGGCCCCAGTCACCATCCAATCTACACGATCACAGTGCCACTGTCAGTGGTTCTCAATGGCAAGGCTGTAAGGAATAAGCCCGCATGGCTTCCACTGGCCCGCAAACGGTATTTTAGGACTGGGTGAGGCTAAGAGAGGTCTGAGGCACGGGCAGACGCTGGCAGCCAAACTGGGGCACGTACTAGGAGTGCCCCTGTACGGCCAGCTCCAGTGGTAGCAGCAACGGGATCCGAGCCCATCTCAAAGCACAGAAGGGTCACGTACTTCAGTGACAGGACAGGAACAGAGCTCCCTGGCGTCCTCTGTGGTCAGAACCAGAGACCCAGGCACTGGTGAGCCAGGTCTGGGCCACCTGTCCAGGGCGTCAGCAAACCATCACTCACCCCCAGCTGCGGCCAGCACCATTCGAGGAGCTTTGTAGTGCCTGCTGAGGTAATCAGTCAAGTCTGCTCGAGACAGCCTCCTGTAAGACATGCAGCCGAGTCAAGCCCTCTCAATCCCCAGCAAGCTGAGTCACACAAAATGGAGCAGAGGAGGAATGGTGTCCCTCAAGAGCGGGCTTTAACACGCCTCTCAGTCTACGCTGTCACCAGCCCCCTCAGGACCCACAGGCAGCATGTTGAGGAAGGTGTGGCTAACCCTGGGCTCTGAAGGGGCACCAGTTTCTTGGTGCTGTACACTCCCCGTGGCACACTCCCAACACAGGACAAAGCGGTACACAGAAGGGACACCTAGGTGTTCCCTCCCCCAGACTGTCAGAGTCCAAGACTCAAGTGAAGACTCCAGAGTCAACAGGGTCACAGGACCAGACGGGACACAAAAACCGACCATACAGGCAGCTAGACAACCTAACGGGCAGGTGGCTGATGGGGACATGCACTATTCAATCTCAGGCAGCTCGCTCTCACCTGACATTCTCACTGGGGCCCTCCACAGCCTGGCCCAGAGGTGTGCCCTGGAATGCTGTGGCATGCAGGTAATCAAAGATCACATTCTGCATAGACGCATCATTTTCCTGCATCTCCTGCAGGATCACATCTCGTTCCTTCTCGATCTGGGAGTCTTCCAGACTGCAGTTCTGCACAATATCTGCCAGGAGCTCCACAACTGGACACAGAAAGAAAGGATATGTTAACCGGGCATGGTGGTGCACACTCTAATTTCAGCATTTGAGAGACCATAAGAGGATTACCAAGCGTTCAAGGACACCCAGGCTACACAGTTCAAAGCCAACTTGGACTACCTAATGGGAAGTTATATCAAAGAACTTAGAGCCGACTCAGCAAGTAAGGGCATTGGCACCAAACGTGATGACCTGAGTGTGGGTACCAGAACCCACATGATGGAAAGAGAACTGACTCCTGTTAAGCTACCTCTGACCAAGCATACACCAACACACACATATAATTTTAAAAAAAAAGTTTAAAGAATTATATTTCCCACTACTGTACACTCGTCTTAGTTGCTTTTCAACAAGGAGACAGTCCCATGGGTAAGTCCGATTCTGGGGACAGCCTGGGAGCTCTTGGGAGCCTGACTTCTGCAGCCCGGAGACCCACCCTTCTGTGCTCACGCCTTCCTCCAGGTGTTACCTTTCGGCAGGTCCTTGGACAGCGCCTTGATGAGGTAAGCAGTGTGCTCCCGAGTGCTGTAGGCATTAAGATGAGCTCCCATACTCTCTACCTCCTTCTCTAAGGCATTGCCAGGCCGATTCTTTGTTCCCTGGAATCCGACACCAAGAGGACCAATCAGGGGGCTGAAGCAATGGCTCAGAAGTTGAGAGCATTTGCTGCTCTTGCAGAGGATGCAGATTCGATTCGCAGCACCCATATATACACTCACAACCATCCATAACCCCAGTTTCAAGAGATGCTATAGGCAAATACATGGTTATACATTAAAAAAAAAAATCCAAACCAGGAGCCAGAGTACAGGAACCTGCCTTCAGAGGTTGAAATCCCAGCACATCCCTCCCTCAACAGTCTGTATTCATTGTATTAGGTAGGCCCTCAGCTGAGCAGACAGCATCATGGGCCAAAGGACGGAGACAGTCAGGGACACAACAGCATGGCTGCAGCAAGTGTTATCTAATAATCAGAGTTCCCATAACAGCCTAACCTCTCTGCTCTTGACTGTGGATATAATGTGATTAGCTGTTCCAAGTTCCAGCCACTATACTTCCCTGTTATGATGGACTGCAATCTGGAAGGGGGACCTCAGGCAGGGACTCATCTGATAAACACTCACTCAGAAAAAAACTAAGCCCATACGGCTCCTTCCAGAAAGCATAAGCAGCGATTATGCCCCAAAGTTCCCCAATCAGGAGACTCATTTTTTGGATTATGGTCTTTTGAGACAGGCAGCCCTAACTGAGGGGACATGGACTTCATTAGACTTACCTTGAAAGCCAGATGCTCCAAAAAGTAACCTGCCCCATTGTTCTTCTCAGTCTCATGGCGGCTGCCAACATCAATCCACACTCCCACCTGGACAAGAAACCACCAACAAAAGGAACCAACAAATCAGTCTAGTTCCCAGTCACAGATGCCAGAGTAACTAACTGGGCACAGGTTCACAAAGTCCTCAGGGCAGCAATGTGGAGAGATGCTCCACTGGGACCCCTAGAGTCAGAGAGAGGCAGGCAAGCACACAGCACAGGGAAAGGTCCAAATGACTAAGCACACTGTCTCATCTCTGCTACCTGAAACAGGTTTCCTCATGGGTTACCAAAGACACCCGGGAGCATTTTCGGTGTTTATTTTTGGTGTTTGAGGCACTGTCATGCTTTGAAGCCTAATCTGGCCTTGAACTCACAGAAACTCCTCCCACCCACCCACCCCCCATTCTCTCAACTGTGCCCATTTACCTGGCCCCACAACTACAATTTTTAGTTAATTCTGTTTTCTTCTATGCATGAAGCCCATCATTTGCAGACAATAGTCTATTTTCTATATTCTAAGAATCATATGCAAGTTAGGTATGGTGTCACACACCTGTAATCCCAGCACTCTGGAAGGCAGAAGCAGGATTATGAGTTCAAGGCTGGCCTGTGCAACACAGCAAGACCCTGTCTCAAAAAAGAACAAAATAGTATCCCTTGCCTTTGTTCTGATGGTTTTATTCTTTCATCAGGGAAGAAGCTATTAACTTAGATACTTGGCATTTCGTCATTTTAAAATGGTACCGAAACGGTGGCACACACTTTCAATCCTAGCAGAGATAGGTTTGAGGCCAGCCTGGTCTACACAGTGAGACCCTGTATCAAAAACAAAGAGAAGATAACTTTCTTAGTGAGACCCTCCACTGGCTCAGTGACTTCTCAGCATGGAGTTTCACCATGTTGCTATGCTGGTCCTGAACTCCTGGGTTAAAACAATCCTCATCTTTCAACCTCTCAATATCTGGGACTATAAGCACATGCCATTGTGTCTGGCCTCATTAAGACTTCATCCTATTTCAGTAGTGGGGATCAAACACAAAGCCTCATGAATGCTTAGCAATTACTTTACCACTGACATCTTCAGACCTCAAAGAAGTTGTGTAGGTTTTTTTAATGATTTTATTTTTATTTTCTGTGAATCGGTGTTTGCCTGCATGTATGTCTGTGTGAAGTGTTGGATCCCCCTGGAGCTAGAGTTACAGACAGTTGTAAGCCACCTGAAGCAGGTGCTGGGAATAGAACTTGAGTCTTCTGCAGGAACAGTACAAGCTTTTTACCACTGGGCTGTCTCTCCAGCCACCCTCCCACCCTGAATCTTAATATTCCTTTCAATTTTTTTTTTTTTTTTTTTTTTTTTTGAGACAGGGTTTCTCTGTGTAGTTTTGGTGCCTGTCCTGGATCTCGCTCTGCAGACCAGGCTGACCTCGAACTCAGAGAGATCCGCCTGGCTCTGCCTCCCGAGTGCTAGGATCAAAGGCTTCTTTCGATTCTTAAGACAATGGTTTTCGCAGAGCGTGGTGGCGCACATCTTTAATCCCAGCACTCAGGAGGCAGAGGCAGGTGGATCTCTGTGAGTTTGGGGCCAGCCTGGTCTACAGAGTGAGTTCCAGGATAGGCTCCAAAGCTACACAGAAAAAACCTATGGGGGGGGGGGGGGGGATTTTCACTACGTACCCATGGCTGGATTTGAACTCAGAGATCCGCCTGCTTCTACCTACTGAGTGTGCATCTTATATTCTTTTCATGTTTTTGTTTTTTTGAGAGAGGGTGTCATATAGATCAGACTGGCCTTGAATTTCTTCTGTAGTTAAGACAGCCTTGAACTCCCAATCCTCCTGTCCCCACCTCCCAAGTATTGGGATTACTGGTATGCAAGAATCATCAACAGTCTCCCAGTGTGCTATGAAACATACTACTTACCCACATGATCGAGTTTTTTTTTATTATTTGTTCATTGCTGCCTGAAGTTTTGCATATGTTTTGCAAACATATGTTGATACTCAGACTACCGTGTAGTATAATTTTAGATAAACAGGCATTTAACTTTTCGTGTGAACGTATGTGCTCCTGTGTGTAGGTGCAGGGGCCTGTGTGTACATGGGGGCAGAAGGTAGATACCATATCTGTCAAAACTGGAGCTGCAGGCATTCAAAGGACTCCCAGCTTGTTATCTGGGTGGTGGGACATGCACTCCTGTTCTCGTGGTCGCACAGCCAACACCTTTAACCACGGAGCATTCTCTCTAGCCCCAAACATTCACCTTAAGTCTATCATCTTAGAATACAATCCACAGCATCCTTTCATTTTTAACTGGCACCATTCTTTCTTTGGAACTCCTCACAATCACAGTATCTTAGAGTCTGTGGAGTACAGCATGACTTACTAAGCTTTCTTGGAGTCTGTTTATATAGGTTCCTTGTAGCAAGGAGGTTGCCTACCACCGTGACCTGTGTTTGGTAACAATTCATATCACAGACATTATTTTTGTCCCTGGAAAACTGAATCAGCCAACAAAAACGTATAGCCCAAGCCAGGTAGTTGGCAGAGGTAGATGGATCTCCAAGTTCGAGGCCAGCCTGGTCTACAGAGTGAGTTCCAGGACAGCCAGGGCTACACAGAAAAGCCAGACAGGAAAAAAAACTATTTTTAAATATGTGAATATGTGTATGTGGCATGGTGAGATGGTGTAGAGGTTAAGAGCACTGGCTGCTCTTCCACAGGACCCAGGTTCAATTCCCAGCACCCACATGATAACTCTCAACCACCTGTTAACTCCAGTACCGGGGGACCTGAAGTCTCTTTGGGCCTCCCTGGGCATCATGCACACATGGTACACATACATACATGTGGGTAAACCACCAAACACATGAAAGAAAAATAAGCCCACACACACTAGTCTCCCCCCAAACTCAGTACTGGTGTTAGACACAAATCGCTACCTTGGGGATCCAAATTCAGGTCCTCACTTTACCCACTGGGCCATCTTCCCAACCCTTCAGAGGCACTTCTGGAAGTTCTTTCCTGGTCTAGCCTACAGATTATATAGCCTAGCTCACCTAAAGTCTCTGAAACCTCATTTTTCTCTTCATTGTAAGACAATCATCACTTCTCTCTTGCCAATGGGACAAAAAGCTGGAAAAGAATTGGGCCCCGTCCTTGGCAAGCATCGTGATGCTGGCTGGAGGGTTGCCGCTAGGGCAGGGCAGGGCTGAAGTCAGGTACAGGGACAAACCCGGCAGGAAGCCAGTCTCCACCCAAAACACAGACACAAGGAGCCCAAGGTCATATCCCACCACAGAAGCACGGCGGGCCCCATCGGAGCGGGCCCGTCGGAGCGCGGGCGACCACTCACCGTGCAGGTGGGATGGGAGGACTGCTCCGAGGCCACACGCAGCCCGTTGTCCAACACGCTGACCTGGGTCTCCGGCACGCTCTGCAGGGCCTGGGCGAAGGTGGCGGCACCCCGCAAGGCGGGAGACCTCAGCAGGGCCGGCTACAGGAAGAAGACGACCCCTGTAAGAACTGCTCTCCCAGCCTCTGACAGTGGGACCCCGGCTCTCACGCCCAAGCCAGCCAAGCTTCCCATCCCCGCCCTCCGCCGTGACCTTCCCACGGCCCTGACCCCGTGACCTCCCCACTCCGACCCGCCACTGCTGACAGCCTGCTCCCCATCGGCGTGCGGAAGCCCTGAGCCCCTGAGCAGGCCACCGTTCTCGCCGACACCTCACCGTGCGGCGGGTGCGAAGCAGCACTTGCGTCCCGGAGCAGGCAGCCCGGCAGACCGCGGACGCCGCCATCTTCTAGTTCCCGTCAGCGTCAAGTCGCGCCACGCATGCGCAGAACCGAGAAGGCGGAGTCCGAGGCGGCGACGCAGGCGCTGTAGGGAATGCTTGGGCCTCTGCCGCCCCCTGGCGGGCACCAGGTCCACTCGCACGAATTAATGCTTGTTTTTCCTTAGGTCCATAAGCCGCTCAGAGTCCCACCTGACTGTCCATCAACCTGCCGCGGGCCCTCCGGCGGGCCCGGTCATCGCCCTCTTCCCCCTGATGGGGGCGCTGTGCACTGTTTCTCTTCAAATGCGGGTGCCTGGGATGCACTGCATGCCAGCAGCAGCAGCACCAGCAGCACCAGCAGCAGCAGCACCAGCAGCAGCAGCACCGAGGCCTGGAGGGCAGGGGGCGCAATACACGGGAATCAGCCCAAGGTCTGAAGCACCAGCCTGGCCCTGATTCCCAGGCAACAAGGTAGCCGCTGAAGTTAGTTTAAAAGAATAAAATATGTCTAAATGGTTGACCTGAAAGACGTTTAATAATATATTGCCCAAGTAGTATTGAATGTCAGCACTTGGGAAATGGAGGCACAGAAGTATCAGGAGTTCAAGGACATCCTCCCCCGTGAAAGGAGGTCGAAATTACCCTGGGTTGTGTAAGACAGTGTCTCCAAAGTGTAAAAAAAAAAGTGTATGAAAAACCGAACAGTGTAGGGATGAATTTGTGAAATAGGATTCTTTGTTTGAAAAAAAAAAAAAAAAACCTAGTTTTTTTTTAATGAAAATGGTTTTTATGTATTTGTGATATTATCAAAACTTTTTTTTAAAAAAACCTATGTGAAATCAGAGAAAAGATAATGTGTATTGACTGAGATTTTATGTACCAAAATTATGAATTAGAAAGGAAAATAAAGTGAAACAGTCTTCTAAGTGGTAAATGCCTTTAATCCCAGTACTCACGAGACAGGGGCAAATAGAGCTTCTGAGTTCCAGGCTAGCCTGGTATACACAGTGAGCCAGGGCTGTACAGTGAGACCCTATCTCAGCAAACAAACAAAACAAACCCGTTACCTGCTTTCTTTGAGAGACAGGGTCTCATGTAGCCCAGCCTGGACTCAAATTTACTTTGTAACCAAGGATGATCTTGAACTTCTGATCCTCCTACTTCCCCCTCCCAAGTACTAAGATTTCTGCGGTGCTAAGAAGTAAAGCCAGTGTTTCATTAACGCTAGGTAGACACTACCAAACATCCTCAGTCCTCTATCAGCTTTTTGTTAATGTTAATTTTTAACTGAAAATTATTTTATTATCTATTATTTGTATATGTGCACATGATGTGTGAGTGGGGGGGCGTGTCCTCACGTGTTCAAAGGTCAGAGGACAACTTTGGGGCCTCAGTTCTCTCCTTCCACCTTCACATAGATTTCCTGGATCAAATTCAGGTCACCAGGCTTGTACAGAAAGCACCTACCTTTACCTGCTGAGCCGTTTTTAGAACAGCTTTATATTTACAGAACTGTTGATGGGTGGTATAGAAGATCCCCATGCAGTCCCACAAGCCCAAGAGAGCAGTTTCCCCTTATTGACATCTTACATTGTATAGCTCATCTATTACTATTAACGGGCCATTATTGGTTCATTATTAACTAAAGTCCATAGTTTGCACAGATTTCCTTAAGTTTTTTTTTTTGTAACCTAATGTCCTTTTTCTGATTCAGGACAGTACCCTTACATTTGTCTATCTTAGGGTTCTCTTGTTTATGACTCCCATGTTTTGTTTTTAACCATCCCAGACTTTAATATGATCTTTTATAAGACTTTCAATTTAATGCTGTAATGAAAAAGGAGTGTACTGTTTGGAAGCCTGCGCAGTGTAACCAAAAACAATGACCAACTTGACCTTCCTCCCCAGGTCTCCGTGAGATCTTAAGCCCTGAAGAGTAAACCAGTTGCCTCCTTCTGCTTAGTTCCGCATGCCTCACAGTACTTCACCCACTCATTTCACAATCATGCCTTACAACCTATTAGAAGTTGCATCATCCAAATGAGAGGTACATCTTAGGTATTTTAATACAAATAGAAAGACATTTAAAAGATCATTTCCCACCAAAATATCTCTTCGTAGTGGTTTAAAATCTAAATATTTGACAATTATTGGATCATTATGACTCATGGGTGTTGTTTTCTTAGAGGTTTGTTTTTTTGTTTTTAATGTATATGAGGGTTTGTCTGCATGTTCAGAGGCCAGCAGATGACTTTGAATCCCCTGGAACTGGAGTTATAGACAATTGTGAACTACCATGTGGGTGCTGGGAACTGAACCTGGGTCCTCTACCAGAGCTGCAAATGCTCTTAACCACTGAGCCATCTCTCCGGCCTCTTGTGGGGTTTTGTTTTTGTTCTTAAAAAGATTTACATTTACTTTATGGGTATTGAGTGTTTTGTCTGCCTGTATGTACATGTACCATGTGTGTGGCTGGTAGTCTCAGAGGCCAGAAGAGGAAATCGGATCCTCTGAGCTGTCAAGTGGGTGCTGGGAATTGGACCCAAGTCTTCTGCAAGAGCAGCAAGAGTTCTTAACTGCTGATCCATCTCTCCAGCCCCAGTTTTATTTATTTTTTAAATAAATTACTGAGCCAATGAGATGGGTAAGGATGCTTCCTGCTGAGCCTGATCACTCAAATTCAGTCCCTGGAATCCACATTGGTGGAAGGAGCAAACGATTCCCCAAAGTTGTCCTCTGACCTCCACATGCACACAGATTCTTAAGTGCACACACAAATAAATAAATAGATAAAAAAACATAATTATTTGCCAGTCTCAGACATGGTTTAATGATAGTTTATACAAGGTCCTATGTTCATTCCCCAGCATCACATAAGAAAACTGGTTTTTGTTTGTTTGTTTGTTTGAGACAGGGTCTCAGCTGGGCATAGTGCTGTATAAATTTAATCCCAGCACTCAGGAGACAGAGGCAGGTGGATCTCTGTGGGTTCAAGGCCAGCCTAGTCTACAGAGTGAGTTCCAGGACACCTAGAACTACATAGTGAGACCCTGTCTCAGAGAGAAGGGATGGGAGGGAGATAGATAGAATATCACTACGTATCTCTAGCCGGCTTGGGACTTGCTATATAGACCAGGCTTATCTCAAACTCTTGAGTGCTGGGATTAAAGGTCTGGGCCACCATGCCTGGCTGAGAAAACTATTTTTTTTTTTATTTTGAGACAGGGTTTCTCTGTGTAGCTTTGGAGCCTGTCCTGGAACTCACTCTGTAGACCAAGCTAGCCTTAAACTCACAGAGATCTGCCTGCCTCTGCCTCCCAAGTGCTGGGATTAAAGGCATGCACCACCATCACCCGGCAGAAAATTATTTTTTTCAATAATTTAACTTTATTTTATGTGTATTGGTATGAAGGTGTCAGATTCTCTGGAACTGGAGTTACAGACAGTTGTGAGCTGCCATTCGAATGCTGGGAATTGAACCCAGGTCCTCTAGAGGAACAGCCAGTGCTCTTAACCGCTGAGCCATCTCTCCAGCCCCAGAAAACTATTTTTAAAGTAAGCAACAATGATAAGTATTTGTCATTATATAAAAACAAACATTCCTTTGTGTTCATTATTTATTTCCCATCTGGATTCCCATACCTATGTGTTCATTATTTATTTCCCATCTGGATTCCCACACCTGTGAATTCATTACCTTGCGACTGGGTCGTGTGTTGAAAGAATAAAAGGAAAGAAAATATTTAAGAGTCAAACATGCTCTTGGCCTTAGGACTGTCCCCCTCATTCAGACTTCTGTACCATGAGAACAGAGTGGAGGATGAAGCCAAGGCACAAAGCCAGAGAGATGAGGCAGAGGCCCAGGTGAGCTGGCTTGTCACCCTAGATGCCTCAGGACAGACACAAGGCATGCTGGAGGCCTGGGATGCTGGTAAAAGCTGTCTCAATGGATCTGGAACTTGTACCACCTCCTTACTGCCAATGTGTGAGAGCCCTGCCTTGCTTGCAAGTGAAAAAAATTCCTGCTGAGCCTCTGCCCTGAACCTGCCGCATTCTGGACTAGTTCAGTTCTTAATTGTGGCCAAGTGCAATGTGAAAAAACCATCTCTTTTGCTGTCTCAGCTGAAAAATTTTTAAAAAACCAAATAGATTTCTTTTTTTTTTTTTTTTTTTTTTTTTTGGTTTTTCGAGACAGGGTTTCTCTGTATAGCTTTGTGCCTTTCCTGGGACTCACTTGGTAGCCCAGGCTGGCCTCGAACTCACAGAGATCCACCTGGCTCTGCCTCCCGAGTGCTGGGATTAAAGGCGTGCGCCACCACCGCCCGGCCCAAATAGATTTCTTGAGTGACCAGTCTGTGGACTATCATAAGGATGATAAGAGCTTTCCAGAAATATGAAAATAGAACATTACTCAGATCCCAGTGAGGAAGGAATATCTGAAGTGGTAGACATCAGACTCCTTGGGAGGACTATGAAACACCCAAGTCCAGAGGGCGTAAGCAGGTTCTCCCAGAGGTGGAGTATGAACTTGACTATGAAAATGGATCAGTAGCAAATTGGTCCTGCTTCAGATTGTCTTTGGAGAAAACAGGCTTAAGCAAGACTCTCCCTCACAGACTTTACCTTTCTTCTCTTCTTTGGCTATGCTGGCCGTCAGCTTGCTGGAGGGATTCCTACCTCCTGCCCCTGTCTGCTGGGGTTACAGATGGCCTTCCATGCCCACCCAGCTGTTATGCAGATGCTGGAACCCGAACTCTGACCAGAACTCCTGTTCCAGGAACTTTGTCACTTGTACCAAGGCAAAGAGACAGTGGTACAAGTTCCAGATCCACTGAGACAACACTTACCATCATTTCGGGTCTCTCAGAATTCCTTGTGTCTGCCCTGAAGCATCTGGGTGACAAGCCAGCTTACTTGGGGCTCTGCCTCACCTCTCTTACTTTGTGCCCTTCTTTCTTTACCTCCCATCTGTTTTCTTTCCTATAATTTGGTTTAATTCATTTTTGATTTATTTTTAATTACATTACAAGCATTGCATGTAGGTTTGTGCACAGGTGTGCGGGTGCCCTTAGGGTAATGGAGCCCCCTGACGTTGTAGTTAGCAGTTGTGAACCACCCAATATGAGTGCCGGGAACCAAACTCAGGTTCTTTGTAAGGACACACACACACACACACACACACACACACACACACACACACATTTGTTTCACACAGGATCTTTTGGTTTTGTTTTGTTTTGTTTTTCGAGACAGGGTTTCTCAGTGTAGCCCCTGGCTGTCCTGGAACTCATTATGTGACTCAGACTCACAGAGATCTGCCTGCCTCTGCCTCCTGAGTGCTGGGATTAAAGGTGTGTGCCACCACCGACCAGCTATACAGGACCTTGATAAGCAGCACAGGTTATCCCCAAACTCAGGATCCTGCTGCTTCAGCCTCCGAAAGGCAGGTTACAGGTGTGAGCCACCAGCTCATTTGTACAAGAATATATCCAAGCATCTGCTGCAGTCTGGACTATATGAGTTCCTGATGAAAGGAGAGAGAGAGAGAGAGAGAGAGAGAGAGAGAGAGAGAGAGAGAGAGAGGGAAAGAGGGAGGCTGAGGTCACAGCTCAGCTGGAGAGTGCTTACCAAGCAGATGAGAGACTAGGTTTGTTCTCTCACACAAGAGAAAAGAAGCCTGGTAGTGATGGTGCAGAGGCAGGTGGATCTCTGAGTTCAAGGCCAGCCTGGTCTACAGAGCTAGTTCCAGGACAGCCAGGGCTACACAGAGAAACCCTGCCTAGGGAAAACAAAAAACAAAAAACAAAATAAAGGAGAAGAGGAGAAGAAGAAGAAAAAAATGGAAAGAGATTGGAAAATAACGGAGGCACCTCCAAGGTGCTCAAAGAAAGCATAGATTTACAGGTGAGGGGTTTGGGGAGAAGAGGGGGTGACGATGGAAAGGTCTGTGGACAGGAGCTTCTTGGCCCAGGTAATAGTCGCCCAAGAACTGTGTCTGTATTCTGAAAACTCGTCAAGCTAGAGCTTGTAAATGACATCAATGCTCTTTTGTATTACATTCTGTTTAACAAAATCTTTGTGCATAACGTGGCGGAGGAGACAGATCAGCAGCTGCACACGTGGGGGCTGGGAGCAGGAGTTCAGGTCAGAGTTCGGGTCCCTAGCACTTGAGCAAAAGCTGCGTGGGCATGGAGGGCCATCTGTAACCCCAGCTCACAGGGGTAGGAGACAAGGAATTCCCCAGCAAGCTGTCAGCCAGATTAGTTGAAAAGGTGAGCTCCACATTCACCAAGAGATCCTGCCTTCATGTTATGTAAGAACGCGAGTGGTCAAAAAGGTCACCTAAACCCCCTCCTCTGGCCTCAAAAATTCAGGTACATATATGTGCATGCATGTGCACACGCACACACACAAATCTGCACAGACACATGTAAACATACATGCACACACGCTGAGGGAGGAGGGTATATGTTTGGGCCCAGCCCTTGTGAGGCAGAAACAGCCAAATCAATGCAAGTTCAAGGCCAGCCAGGGCTACATAGCAAGATCTTGTCTTCAAAAAGCAAAGCAAAGCAAAACTAGGAGGCATCCTTGGTTCCTCACTTTCATAATCTACACCTAGTCCTTCAGCAAATCCTCTTCCAATCTTTTGATTTGATTTACTTTTTTTTTTTGTTTGTTTGTTTGTTTGTTTGACAAGGTTTCAAAACAGAGTTACCTTAATGCCTGTAACTGGGGTCCCACAGGACCTGACCACCTCCTCTGACTTTCTGGGCACCAGGCATGAAAACAGCACATAGACAATAATAATAAATATAAAAGAAAAACTCATTTACAAAAAAAAATGTGGTGTAATAGAGCTTATTGCTTTGCTTTGAGGGTAATTAACCACTTTCGAATGGATTTGAGGCCAGGAATTGATGTCTGATTCTGTTACCTGCTCAGAACTCTGTGGGGCTGGAGGGTTGGCTCAGGTGTGAAGAGCGCTTGTGGCCCTTGCAGAGGACCTGGGTTTGGTTTCTAGCTCACAACCGTCTGTAACTCCAGGCCCAGGGGATCCAATGCCTTCTTCCGGCCTCTCTAAACACCAGGCACACGCGTGGTGCACATATATACATATAGATGAGACACACATACATATAAAACAAAATAAATACAGCTTTTTAAAAAAAGCTCATGGCTAAACTGGTCAAGATAGCACACACCTTTAATCTCAGCACTCAGGAGGCAGAGACAGGCGGATCTTTGAGTTTGAGGCCAGCCTGGTCTACAGAGTGAGTTCCAGGATATCCAGGGCTACACAGAGAAACCCTGTCCTGAAAATAAACAAACAAATTTTAAAATAAATACATAAAAAGACCATGGCTGAGACAGTTACAGGCCTTAAGGGAAAACTTACTATTTATGTTTTGTTAAATGGGCATGTAGTCAAACTACATTGTAAATATTGATATTTATGCCCCTAGACTAGTGCTATTCTTGGCCCTAGTCAGAGAAACTTCTGTTTGCAGTGGGCGGCAGTTAACACTGAGATTCATAAAGGTCAAAGATACTGAGGAGAAGTGACAGTTGAATGCTTAGCCCTAAATGAGACATCTCTATCACCTCCTCTACTGCCCTAGGAACATCATGGAAAAGGGACAGAAAGAATGTAAGAGCAGGGGGTGGGGCTTTAGCCCAGTGGTAGAGCACTTGCCTAGGAAGTGCAAGGCCTTGGGTTTGGTCCGCAGCTGGGGGGCTGGGAGGTGGAAATAACAAAGCTGGGCTCATGCCTTTATTCCCAGTGCTGGAGAGTCAAGGGCAGGCGGATCTCTGTGAGTTCATGGTCATCCTGGTCTACATAGTGAGTTCTAGGACAGCCAGGGGTATGTAGAGAGACCCTGTCTGGAAACAAAACAAAACAAAACAAAACAAAACAAAACAAAAAATAAGCATGGAAGGATGGGAAGGAGTGTTGTGAACCATTATTCTCTGGATGTGGCATGGCTGTTGCAATCTTGAATCACAGCATCTGTGGCTACCCGAACACACACACATACACACACACACACACATATACACACACTTGTGCACATACACTTATGCAGACACATATACACACACGAAAATAAATAAAACATATACTTTCTTTTGAGACTGGGTCTTTCTATGAAGTTCTGGCTGTACTGGAGCTTGCTGTATAGATCAGGCTGGCCTTGAACTCACAGAGATCCCTCTGATTCCCTAGTGCTAGGATTGAAGGCGTGCACCACAAGGCATGGCAATAAAATCTTAAAGAGACCCCCTCCAATCCTAAATGGCCAAACCTAAACACATACACATATGAGCAACACCTAATAGGCTCATCAAGTTGCATTCCTGTGTGTGTGTGTGTGTGTGTGTGTGTGTGTGTGTGTGTGTGTGACAATAACTCAAGAGATTATGGTGATGACACGGGGAACACAGGAGGAGATGGCAGGGACAGGAAAAGGTGGGAATGATGTAAATACAGTACACATGTATGAAATTCTCAAAAAAAAAAAAAGAAAAAGAAAGAAAGAAAGAAGGAAAAGAAAAAGTTAAAGAATAAAAGTCCAGGTATGGCCGGGCGGTGGTGGCGCACGCCTTTAATCCCAGCACTCGGGAGGCAGAGCCAGGCGGATCTCTGTGAGTTCGAGGCCAGCCTGGACTACCAAGTGAGTTCCAGGAAAGGCGCAAAGCTACACAGAGAAACCCTGTCTCGAAAAACCAAAAAAAAAAAAAAAAAAAAAAAAAAAAAAAAAAAAAAAAGTCCAGGTATGGTGGTGCATACTTTTAATTCCAGCACTCAGGAGGCAGAGGCAGGTGGACCTCAGTAAGTTCAAGGCCAGCCTGGTTTACAGAGCGAGTTCCAGGACAGTCAAGGCTACATAGTGAGGCCCTGTCTCAAATAATAAAATGAAGTAAAATAAAGTAAAAGGTCAGTAGAAGTCGGGGGCAGGTGAGAGGGGGGGCAATGGAGCTAAATGGGATCACAACCCTTGGTATACATGTATGAAACCATCAGAGAAGCTATGGAAAGAAACAGAAGGATCGATAGGCCAAAGAAGGAAATGCTATTGCAAATTAA
The DNA here is from genome assembly GCF_949786415.1 of Peromyscus eremicus. NCBI lineage: Eukaryota > Metazoa > Chordata > Mammalia > Rodentia > Cricetidae > Peromyscus > Peromyscus eremicus. Next base: position 103,237,094 of record NC_081422.1, on the reverse strand, counting down.
GTATAAGCAGACAGAGATCACGTGGCTGCTGCAATGACTTGTCAAGTCTTTAGTGACTCATTAATTGATCTTCCATAAAGAGTGAAGTGAGGTCAAATGCTCCCACACACCCATTACAAACTGAGTTTTGTTTCCTGGCCAGACTTTCTTTCTCCAGCTGCCTCTGAGGCCTGCTTCATCAGCCTGCTCTCAAACCCTCCGCCAGGTGTGTGGCCTCTGCACTGTGTTGGAAGGTCCTGGCACTCGCCTTACTCTTTTTTGAGACAGGGCCTCATGCAGTCCAGGCTAGCTACATGCCAAGAAAGATGTTGAATTCCTGCTCCTCCTGCCTCTGCCTCCCAAGTGCTGGGATCTCAGGCACAGGGCACAGCTTTGGGCTCCCATCAGCCTCACTCTTTGCTCAATATTTAATACATTCACCTGTTCCAGATTTTTCTTTATTTTGTGAAAAATATGTTAAACTACCCAGGACAAAATTCTGCAGCCTCACCGTTGAGATAAGCACATAATTTGTTGTTATTAAATACATCTACAATGTTGTGCAATCATTACCACTACTTCATTATCCTCAGCAGAAACCCTGAGGAGCCATGAAGTAATCACTCTCTATTTCTGTACCAGATAACCTCTGCTGCTCTGTATCTTTATGACTGCCTGTCCTAATGCCTCCCACAAGCAGAGTCAAACGGTATTTGCCCTTTCATGTTCATTTACTTGATTTAACATAATGGGCTCAAAGGTTTGCCCATGTTGTAACATGTACGGGCATTTTCATTCCTCACTGGGTGTGGTGGTGCAGGCCCAGAATCTTAGCACTCCCACGGCTGAGGCAGGAGGATCACCAAAAGTGTGAAGCTAGCTAGACCACGTATTGAGTTCTGGGCTAGACAGGGCTACTGACTGAGAGCCTGTTGCAAACAAACAAACAAACAAACAAACAAACAAACAAGCAGGGGCTGGCGATGTAGCCTAGTTGGTAGGGTGCTTGCCTACCATGCACAAAGCTCTGGGTTCAATATATATATAGTATCACAAAAACTTTCCACCGTGGCTATTTTGGGGGACAGTGCTGGGAAGTTTTAGGGCAAGCACCTACTTTAAGGAAGCACTCTGCTACTGAGTACACCGTCAGCCCAATCGGGGCAGTTTAAGTGGCGTGAACTGCATTCACAATGTTATGCAACCACCGCCCTTTTCTGTTTCTAAAATGTTTGCATAATCCCGGATAGAAACTCTAACCACTAAGTAATTTCTCGTTTTCTCCTCCTTCTAGTGCCTGGTCACCTCTAGGGTACTTTTTTGACCCACAGGTACCTCGGATAAGAGCAATACTACAGTTTTTGTCTTTTTATATCTGCCTAATTGAATTCACCAAATGATCTCCAAGGTTCATCTGCTTTCTACCGTGTGTCAGAAATTCGGTATGGGGTCTCGAGCATGGCTCGCAGGTTTAGGTGCCTGTTCAAGTGCACACACATCAGGGCGTGACTGTCAACAGTTGGTTCTCTTTCTTTTTGTGAGTTCCAGGGATCAGGCTTGTGTGGCCAGGCTTGGCAGCAAATGCTTATATCCTCTGGGCCGTGTCACTGGACCCTTTCCCTCTTCTCTCTCTCTCTCTCTCTCTCTCTGTTTTTGTTTTTGTTTTTCGAGACAGGGTTTCTCTGTGTAGCTTTGGTGCCTTTCCTGGAACTTACTCTGCTGGCCTCGAACTCACAGAGATCCTCCTGCCTCTGCCTCCCGCATGCTAGGATTAAAGGTGTGCGCCACCACCACCCGGCTCCTTTCCTCTTTTAATTTTTTGAAATAACACCATTTTGATTCCCCCTTTTTAATTCTCATTTACCAAAAGCAAACTTGAGGAGGAAAGGGTTTATTTCCACTGCTCTTCCATATCACCGCAGTATAGCACGGTCTACCCTTTCGTCTTTTTATATTTCCTTAGTGGCTCTCACCAACTCTGTGTGTGCTCGTGTCCGTACAGGTGGACCTGAGGCAGCTGATGTTGAGAGTGGTCCTCCATCACTCTTTACCTTATGTTTTAGTAGATCTCTCGGTTGAATCTGAAGCTCCCTTACAGCTAGAGCCAGCTCGCTCTGGGCATCTCCTGCCTCTGCCTTCGCCATGCTGGAAGCACAGGCCGGTCGCCTTGCTCACCCTGGAGTTACGTGGGTTCTGGGGATGTGAACTCTGGTCTTCACACTAGTGTTTCATCCACAGAGCCATCTCTCCAGCTTCACCAGATTCCTGTAGTTTTGTTTTTTTTCTGTTTTTGTTTATTTGGTTTGTTTGAGACAAGACCTCACTACACAGCCATGACTGGCCTGGAACTGACTATGTAAACCAAGTTGGCCTTGAACTTGGGATCCTCCTGCCTCTCACTCTAAGGTGCCAGGATTACAAAGCACCCAGTCACCCATCTTTAAAACATCTATTTTTATTTTTATTTATTTATTTAAATGTTTTTCAAGACAGGGTTTCTCTGTGTAGCCCTGGCTGTCCTGGAACTCACTCTGTAGACCAGGCTGGCCTCAAACTTAGAGCTGTTTTATTTTTAGTCATATGTATATGTGTATGATGAGAGTTGTATGTACAAGTGATGGCAGGTGCCTGCTAAGTTCAGAAAAGGTGCTAGGTGCCCCAGAGCTGGAGTTTCTGGCTATTGTGAGTGGCCTGATGTGGATGTTGGGAACCTAACTCAGGTCTACAAGAGCAGTAGATGCCCTTAACCACTGAGCCGTCATTCCAGCCTGTAGCCTGCCCCCTCCTAAGATTTTGGATTCTGGTATCAATATTCCCAGAACTGGCATCCTGAATATCAGCTGTAACACTGTTGATCCCCTAAGGGTTGCCGATTTCTGCTTGTTAAGAGTTGGGAGCACTTGTGTGTGGCTTTCCAGATGCTAGCATTGTGGGCATGAGCCAACACACCTGTCCCACGCTCTTTCCAAAGCTCATACTTTCTATTGTGTGTGCTCACTGAAATTTGTTCCATTGTTTCTGAAAGCAGTCAGTGACCTGGAAAAAAAGCCTACGTTAAATGGCTGACATGGAAGAGGATGTGAAAGAAGAATTTTTCTTTAAATTCCCTGCACCTGGGAAGCCACTTCAGCTTGTGGGGTGGAGCTGGGGCAAGAGACTCTGAAACAGCTGAGAATTACTGAAACTTCCCAGCTTTATTACACTCTCTCCTGGATACGACTATGTTCATTGAGACAGTGGAACCCAAAAGACATTGCTGGGGGCAGGTCCTGCCAACTTGAGACATGGAGGGATGGATTCCAATGTTTCCTAACCCACTGCCCGTCCGGGTGTTGTTTAGTTTTGTTTGGGATAGGGTCTCATGTAACCCACGCTGATCTGGGATTCCACTGTCGTAGAGAATGATCTTGGACTCCCAATTCTCCTGCCTCTAAGTGTGTGTGTGTGTGGGCACTTTCTGTAGATTAGCAAACACTTTCTGTAGATTAGCAAACACTTTCTGTAGATTAGCAAACACTTTCTGTAGATTAGCAAACACTCTACCAACTGAGCTACAAGTCAAGATTTCATCTAATGGTTGAAGACAATCTTGGATTTTTCTATGATCTTCCTCAATGTGAATTTTAAAATTTTATTACATTCATATTTACTGTGTGTAGGTACATCCATGCCACAGCACATGTGTAGGGTCAGAAGACAATTCTCAGGAGTCAGATCTCTCCTACCATTTGGACTTGGGATCGAACACAGGTCATCAGGCTTGGCAGCAAGGTGTCTCTTTACCCACTGAACCATGTAATCGGCCCATTTTCAATGTTCTTTTAGCCTTTGCCCACCTGATTCCAAAGCCCACAGTTTTGAAATTTGCTGCAGCAGTACCTAATTCTTGGTATCTACATTTTTACTCGTTTTTATTAGTTTATCAATTTTTCGACAGTCTTAATATGTAGCCCAGGCTGACCTCAAACTCTTGATCTTCCTGCCTCAGTCTCCCAAGAACTGGGATTAAAGCTGTTTGCCTGGCTCATATCTTCACTACTTTTCTGTTACTGCTGCAATAACAAGCTGGCCCTGGGCTAAGGGGTGTAAATCAGTAGTAGTAGAGTGTTTGCCTGGCATGCATGAAGCCCTGGGTTCAGTCTCTAGTACCAGAAAACAATAACAACAACACCACAAATTTAGTAGTTGGAGCCATACACATTTATCACGTCATAGTTTTGTTGTCTCACCGTTCTGTAGTTGACATAGGTTCCATCGAGCTAAAATCAGGGCCATGACTTTCCCAGGGGCTGTAGGGAGTTAGCTGTGCTCTTGCTTATTAAGGTTGGCACGTTTCAATCCTTGGTGACTGTAGGTTACCTTGCTGGCTGTTGTCTGATTGTCCCTGCTCCTGATGCCACCTGAATTCTTTGGTCCCTGGTTCAGGATGAAGGACCCCTTACTCTGAATCGCTCTGCCTCCTGCCGGCCTCACCTGCCTTTTTTTTTTTCTTCCTTACATTGGGCCCAGAAATTTTTTTTTTTTTTTTTTTTTTTTTTTTTTTTTGGTTTTTCGAGACAGGGTTTCTCTGTGTAGTGTTGCGCCTTTCCTGGAACTCACTTGGTAGCCCAGGCTGGCCTTGAACTCACAGAGATCCGCCTGGCTCTGCCTCCCGAGTGCTGGGATTAAAGGCGTGCGCCACCACCGCCCGGCCTGGGCCCAGAAAATTTATCCATTATAAACTCCCTGACTTAAGACCCCTCTCTCTAGTTTCATGTCAAATTCTTTCTGCCAGATACTGCATTAGGCATTAGGGCACGGATGTCTTTGTGGGGCCATTGTTCTGCCTACCACACCCCCTCCAGGAGCCATTAGTTCATGCCACTCTTCCTGCTCCCCACAGCACTTTCCCCCTTGAAATCAGGGTACCTTAGATCTGGCACAGGCTGAGATCTGGGTATCCACTGGTTACTTGTAGGTGCTTGTCCTGACTGGAGTTCACCCTCTCCTCTGACCACTCCGCTCATCCTGGCCAGTGTTCCCTGCATCAGAGTGATTGTCTTCTCAAGTCTGTTTCACCGGTGGTGGCACCTCCACTTGTGGGTAGGTGAAGGAGGAACCAGGTCTGCTGCAGCATGCACTGGAGTACACGCTCATAGCCACTGTGTAGGGCCAGCAAGCCCGAGTGCTCATTAAACCCTGTAGGATGCAGGGTGGGGGCGGGGCCTCAACAAAGCTTTGTCTTCAATATCCTTCACTTCCAGGCCTTGAGAAGGGCCCAAGGAGTATGTCCACAGGGACATGTCATTGTGGAAAACCTACAAAATTAAGATAACCTAGAAATCAGCAAGATGGCTTCCTGGGTACAGGGGCTTCTTCCACTTAGGCCTGATGAGCTGAGTTTGACCCCTGGAATCCACATGTAGAAGGAAAAAACCGCTGGGCGGTGGTGGTGTACCCCTTTAATCCCAGCACTTGGGAGGCAGAGCCAGGCGAATCTCTGTGAGTTTGAGGCTAGCCTGGTCTATAGAGCGAGATCCAGGACAGGCACCAAAACTACACAGAGAAACCCTATCTTAAACAAACAAACAAACAAACAAAAACAAAAAACAAAAAAAGGAGAGAACCAACTCCTGCAAGCTGTTCTCTGTCACGTGTTCCCACCATGGTAGACATGTACTTGTAAGCTTGCATGTGTGCATGTGCACATGCACGCACACACACACACACACACACACACACACACACACACACACACACACTCAAAATAAATAAACCAGCTTAAGACGCCCTAACTGTGTCCACTCAGGATCTCTCCCCTTTGGCACTGGTTCTTTTCCAGCCTGCTTCCTCTGTCTCAAACAGCAGCTGGAGAACAGTGGAGGAAGTCACCCAACCTTGACCTCGGGCCTCCACGTGCTCACCTCTGCACACACCACACACACCACACACACAATTTAACAGCAATACTATCAGCAACCCATGTGTAACATTCATGCAGCACTGTCAATAATGAGTTAGGAAAAACAAAATAACTTTCCTAAACAATCAACAATTAAAACATAAATCTCCACGTTAGACGGAGGGCTGAATTATCTTCCTAGGGTCAGTATGAAAAAATTAACCTCCCAAATTATAAATGGGTTATCCTATTTTTAAAATATGCATTTTTAAAAAAAGATTTATTTTAGGGACTGGAGAGATGTCTCAGTGGTTAAGAGTGCTGGTTGAAGCTGGGCGGTGGTGGTGCACACCTTTAATCCCAGCACTTGGGAGGCAAAAGTAGTGGATATCTGAGTTCGAGGCTAGCCTGGTCTACAGAGTGAGTTCCAGAACAGCCAGGGATGCACTGAGAAACCCTGTCTTGAAAAACCAAAGAAACAAAACAAAGAATGTTGGTTGATCTTCCTGGGTTCAATTCCCAGCACCCACGTGGTGGCTCACAACCATCTGTAGCTGCAGTCCTGGAGGATCCAACACCCTCTTCTAGCTTCTCTGGGTACCAGGTGTGCATGTGGAGTGTAGATATGCATGCAGGCAGATACCCGTACTCATAAAATAAAGAATAGAAATTGTTTAATTTATTGTTATTATTTTGTTTCCTTCCTTCCTTCCTTCCTTCCTTCCTTCCTTTCTTTCTTCTTTTTATTTTTTATTTTTTTTTATTTTTTTTTTTATTTTTTGGTTTTTCGAGACAGGGTTTCTCTGTGTAGCTTTGCGCCTTTCCTGGAACTCACTTGGTAGCCCAGGCTGGCCTTGAACTCACAGAAATCCGCCTGCCTCTGCCTCCCGAGTGCTGGGATCAAAGGCGTGCGCCACCACCGCCCGGCATCTTCTTTTTCTTTTTTAGATAGGGTCTCACTGTGTAGCTTGGGCTAACCTTGAACTCACTATGTAGACCAGACTGGCTAAGTTCATAGAGATACACCTGTCTCTGCCTCCTGAGTGCTCATATCAAAGGCCTGCACTACCACGCCTGGCTGATTTTAGTTTTAATCATGTGTATGTGTGTATGTCCGTGTGTGGATATGTGCACATGAGTGTGAGTGACCTTAGAGGCTAGAGGTATCAGATCCCCTGGACCTGGAGTTATAGTTAGTTGTCAGCTACCTGACATGGGTGCTAGGAACTTAATTCAGGTCCTCTGGAAGATCAGTGCATACTCTTAATCACCAAGACATCCTTCCAACCAAATTTTAGTTATATATATTTGTATTTGTGTGTGTGTGTGTGTGTGTGTGTGTGTGTGTGTGTGTGTAAAAGAGAGAGAGAGAGAGAAAGGGAGGACATGAGCAGGCTAGTGTATATGTAACACAGTGAACTTGTGGAAGTCTGAGGCTAACTCCTTGTGGTCAGTTTCCCGCCTTCCACCTTGTTTTGAGGCAAGGTCTCTCCTGTTGGGTCACATGCTGTGTACAGGCCCATGTGCCTCTGACTGGCTGAGTTTCCTGCCTCCGCCTCTCATCTCCTAGAAATGCTGGGATTCTATGAGTACCGTGGCATCTAGCTTTTCACACGGGTTCCTGGGACTGAACTCATGCAGTCAGGTTTGTACAGCAAGTATTCTTACCGGCTGAACCACCACCCTGCTCAGCGAGCTTTTTTTTTTTTTTTTTTTTTGAGACAAGGTTTCTCTGTGTAGCTTTGGCGCCTTTCCTGGAACTCACTATATAAACTCTGCCTCCCGAGTGCTGGGATTAAAGGAGTGCGCCACCACCACCTGGCTGCTCATAGTTATCTTATATAGAAGCCATCACACCTTTAATCCCAGCACCTAGCGGGCAGGGGCAGACAGAATTCAAGACTAGTTTTGTCTATGTAGTGAGTTCTAGGTCACCAGGACTACGTACCAGGACCTTGTCTTAGAACAGAACAGAACAAACAAAAAGAGGCCAAAGCCATAGCAGGGGAAACATTACAGGGAGGTGTCAGGAGGTTCCCATGAATGTTATTTTTTCCGGATTTACTATTACAATATTTGTCAACTTAAAGCCCCTTTTCCAGCCACATGTTGGGGCGCATGCTATAATAGCTGCCCCTAGAAAGAAGAAGCAGGGGGAGACACCAAGTTGAAGTCCAGCCAGAGCTGTGTGGTTAGACTCTGTCTCAAAACACACACACACACACACACACACACACACACACACACACACACAAAGCCTCTTTTAAATTCGTTGTGATTTTTCTCATTTTGTTTCTTCTCAGAGCGATCAAAGCCAGGGCCTCATGCATGCTAAGCACATACTTTGCCAGCTGAGCAACAGCCCCGGCCCTTTTCTCATTATTTTGATTTACTTCTGTTTGTCTTTGATTTGTGATTGGAGTTTACTTTTCTGAAACACAGGACTCTAAAAATTCCTATTCCCCGGGACCCATTCAACCAGGATCACCCATGGAAGAGGAAGGGAGGAGAGGAGTGAGGGGTCCTTCGAAGTAGTTCAACCCTCACGCTTACTCCAGAGACCGTGGAGCTGCCTGGGCATCAGAGTATGTCTGAAGTTGCCACACCAATAAAGGCAGTTAGGGATCCCTGACTGGCCCTAGGTTGGGGCTCTAGGGGCCTGAGCTGGGAGTGAGGATGGGGTTAGAGATGGGGCATCTGAGGAGTGTCAACTACTGGACCCAGAGCAGTGACCCCTTGGGGACAGCCTTGCGAAAGTACAGGAGGAGCCCAAGCCAGCTGCTTTCTGGTGGTGGGTCCTGAGTTCACTCATCCACCTCCCTGAGATGAGACAAGGGCAGGGCTGGAAACAAAGGAGTGGGCACTACCCCACTGAGAGGGCAGTGATGCCTGGGACTACTTGCCCACCTAGCCTGTGCACCGCATGGTCAACAAGCCACTGCCTCTAACAGTGGAAGGGTCTAGACAGTCCCACAGATACACACGCCGGCGCCCCAAGGCCTTGGGCCATTCCCCGCTCCAGACGACAATCAGATAAAGAGAAGCCTGTATTGGGTCACCCAGACTGAGCGGGAGTCCCTTTTATTTGCATTTGTTGCTGGGAAGCCAGGCGCTGCAGGTGGCCCTCAATGTGGACCAGGATGGCGTCCAGCATGTGAAGGACCCTAAGGACCAGGGTGCGGTCTGAGACAGCTGCCTGCCGTCTCCAGTGTTTGCAGGAGCTGGAGGTCACCTGTGGGAGCTGAGAGTATAAGATCAGCGTGAGAGCGGAAGAGGGCCGGGGGTGGGGGGTGGGGGGGGCATCAATGGAGCTGGAGAGAGAGGCTGCGGGGCAGTGCCCGAGGCTGGGGAGACAGGTAATGCGTCACTGTGGCTCTGCCAGGGGTTAGGTGGTCCTGGGGCCCATGGAGGCTGAATGACGAGTGGGAGTATTAAATGGGGGCAGATGGGTCAGAGCACTGGCCCTGAGCAACGGTTAGGGATGGACTGGTGTAGACAGGGGTTCCATAGAAATGCAAGAGTAGGACATAGGCGTGAGGACAAGGCCTGGCAAGAGGCCAACAAGGCCCTAAGCCAGGCTGATCGAGGACGTGGGTGAGCAGAAGCAGGGACTCGAGAAGACAGAGGAGAGCTGTACTCACCTGACCCTTGGCGACCCGAGAACGCCACCGGTACAACATCACACGGGAGACGACCAGCATCATGGTGGTGGTGATCGTGATCCCAGCCACGGGGTAGACGCGGTTTCCTCCCAGGGCCATCCAGTAACCAGGGCAGCCGAGACTGCTCCTACAGCTATCCAGGCTGTTTGGCTGGCAGCCCCAGGGCTGCAAGTCCAGCCCCACTTGGTACCAGAGGGGCCGTGACCAGGCATGGCTAGGGACAGGCATCACCAGCAGGGACAGTGATGCCACTAAGAACAGTGAGTTCAGCATGGCTGCAGCCACTGCCAGAGGCCGGAACCCGGGCACCTTGGCAACCAGCAAACACCCCTCCCCCAAGAGCAGCCCCCCCCCCCCCCCCAGCAGGTTCCAGCTAGGCCCATAGCCTTTAAAAACACAGCTTGGCCAGATGATGGGACATGGGGGCGGCTGATCAAATAATGCAGGTTTAGGGCTGGGTCCCTTTCTCCCAGATGGACTAGGTATGAAAAGAACCTCTTACATGCTGGCCGCCAACTCACCTACCATCCCTCCTTAATCTAAGCACCCTGATGCTTGTGCCTTTAAGGTTCAGTGTTCTAGGGGAGCTACCCAACAGCTTAACTACCCAGCCCAGTCCCTCTCTGCACTGCGCTTCCTTGAAGGCCCCTGCTGGCTGCTGTCCCTGCCTTACCCAGGCCTCCCTCAACTCTTCCTTGTTCTGGGAGCATGATTTCCCTTCTAGAAAGCCACCTTCTTCTCGAGGTTAGAGCTGCACGCACTGCCAGCAACCCTCCCATGACTGCCTTGGTGATATAATCCACTTTCTCTAATAGGACCCTACGTTATTTTCTTTAGAGCACTTCTGGCTACCTACATCCTCATTCATCTGTATTCTCAAACCAGCTTCCTCCTAGCACCCAAGGCCAGCCTGACAAGTTCATGTTTGAAGTCTGCCTCTGGCTCCAGGTCTTCATTCCAACACTATTTACCAAGCACCCAGGCCCCAGGGCCAGAATGCAGTGCTACGGACAGACAAACAGCTCTGCCTTTCTGGGCTGAGGCTTTGGTGGGAGCAGAGACGGCTTGTAAACACTGTGGTGCCAGGCACGGGCAAATGCCGCGATAAAAATAGGGACAGGCAAGGGTACCTGGGTGATTTGGAGGGCAGGGAGACTCAGTCTACTGTTGCCTAGTGCCTAGCACTGAACTTGGCACCTGGAACATACCTGATGAATAGGGAAGTTCATGTGTTCTGGGCAGGTGATGTGGGTATTGCTTTGTTCTGGTCATGTCCAGGTGTTTGCTTGGGTAACTCACCAGGCAACTCAGGAGGCTGTTGATCCGTCACTGATCAGGAGCCCACTGCCCCATCCTTCCCACCACGGGATCAGGGGCCATAGGAGCAGCGCATGCTCTGTTGGTGTCTCAGGCCAGAAACCAGCCAGTTCTTGGCTGACAGTGTTCTGCCAATGCCAGTGTTGCAACTCTGTAAGTAGGCAATTCCTACCACTGATTTTTAAATCCAGCAGCAGAGCCTGTGAATGGGGGTCAGGGGTTCACTCTACATCCCCCAGAAGCACTGACTCGGCCTTGCCTCTTGTCAGGCTATCCCTGAGAATGGCTTAGTCCTGAGCTACAGTTTTGATTCCATTGATTTTTTTCCATTTGGAACAAAAGGGCTGTCCATGTGAAACTGAAGAGAACCCTGAGCATGTAAAATCCCAACCCAGCCTGGGCCCTACAGCTGCCCTGCTCGGCATGCTCTCTGTCTGGCCCTGACCTCCCTGAATCTTACACCCCAGTTATGTCTACCTTAGTGTTTATAAGGCGGTCTGGGAGCTGATCTGAGGACGGCGGCCCAGCCACACCCTGACCACATCACAGCAGAGCCTGAAGTTGGACAGACACATTTATTCCCAAAGTTGTAAACCCACATCAGCTCCCTTCCAGCACCTAGCCAGGGCCAGCCTGACTGCAATACCCTGCCCCAGGCCTCTAGCATTGAACTCGGAGTCCCAAGGCATCCATCCATGAGTTATATGTGCATGTACATGGAACAGAGTTCTGGGTGGCACCTGGAGGTGGCCTAGAGGCAGGAGTTTCATGAGGGTGACCTGTCACAACCTCCAGAGGTAGGTAATCTCCAGCAGTAAAGTCACAGTTTGGTGGCCTGTGTGGGCAGGAGAGGAAGTTCCAGTTAGTTTCTTTCTTTCTTTCTTTTTATTTTATGAGTGTTGATTGGTATTTTGCCTGCATGTATGTTTATGTGGAGGTACAGATGGTTGTGAGCTGTCATGTGGGTGCTGGGAATTGAACCCAGGTCCTCTGGAGGAACAGCCAGCGCTCTTATCCAGTGAGCCATCTCTCCAGCCCCCAGTTAGTTTCTGAAGGACATGTGACCGCCTGCTCCTGAGACAGCACCCCCACTCCCCACAAACAATTTTCTTCCAGGCAGGAGGGGAGAGCAATGGGTTCAGTGTGGCCAGAGCCCTGGGCAATAGCACAGACTTTCTGGAGTTGGGGTCAGGAAGGGGATAAGCAACAGATTAACAAAAGCGCTCAGTGGGTCAGAGGCAGCTTACCAAAACAGGGCTCTTAGAGCCAGGCTTCCGGTTGTGGAGGGCAAAGGTCACAGCGTCATGGACAGAGACAAAAAGATGCTGCTTCGTGATAGAGTCATCAAAGAAGTGTCCAGCCTCAAGCTGGGTGACCACAGGACCTGTGGGCAAGGAGGAGGTCCTGACATTCAGTACCACCAGGAGGCCCTAGGATTCTCTGATCCCTGCTACCCCTGAGGCTACTACAGCTAGAAACCCAGTCACTCCGATGTCTGTGTGTGTTTGTGTGTCTATTTATGTGTATATGTGTGTGTCTGTGTGTCTATGTGTGGGGTGTGTCTGTGTGTCTCTATGTCTATGTATGTCTGTGTGTCTATATGTCTATGTCTGTGTGTGTGTGCATGTCTCTGTGGGGTGTGTCTATATATCTGTGTGTGTGTGTGTGTCTGTGTGTGTGTATATATATATATCTGTGTGGGGGTGTGTCTGTCTGTGTGGGGGTATGTCTGTGTGTCTATATGTCTATGTGTATGTGTCTGTGTGTGTGTGCATGTCTCTGTGGGGGTGTGTCTGTGTGTCTATATATCTATGTGTGTGTGTGTGTCTGTGTGTGTATATGTATGTGTGGGGCTGTGTCTGTGTGTGTGTCTGTGTGGGGGTATGTCTGTGTGTCTATATGTGTATATGTCTATGTGTATGTGTCTGTGTAGGGGTGTGTCTCTCTGTGTGTGTGTCCCTGTGTGTGTGTTGCTTGCATCCAGAGGACACAGCAGGACGTCAAATGTTCTTCTGTTCTTACGTCTCTCAACCTTAGTCCCTTGAGTCGGGGTTTCTCACTAACCCTGAAACTCTGTCTTGGCTAGGCTGGCTGACCAGCTAGCTCCTAGGAACCATCTGTCTCCACCCACCGAAGGCTGGCATCACAGGCATGCACAGATGCGCCTGGCTTATTTTACACGGTGCTGGGGATTTGAACTCAGGTCTTCATGTGTGGGCAGCACTGAGCCACCTCCCTAGCCCTGCCCCTGACTCTTGACTCCTGTCTCCCAAGGCCTGCAGACTTTTTTCCTTGTGCTGTCTGACAAGCCCTTGACCGGAAGAGTCCCGCCCTCTGCCGGGATTGTTGCTGTCCCCACTCAACGCACTGTAACAGGCTGCGATGTATACTTCCACCTCGATCTCCCGGAAGTCACGGAAAATCTGCAGCAACAAAGAGGGCCGGCCTTAGAGGGGCAGCAGTTGGGCAAGATTTAGTGGGAGTCCCAGCTCAGAGGGCAAGTGATGGGGTCAGCTTGAGGGGTCCTAGCTGGCCATAATCCCTTACGTTCTTCAGGGTCTTAATGCACACGGTGTCCACAAAGGAAAGGGTGCTCAGGTCTAGGACGAGGCTGTGGAAGTCCGGCTGGGGCAGGCCCAGGGACTTCAGAGAGGTCATGGTTGGGGCCTTGACATCTTGATTGCTGGCGACCACATTATCCAGCTCCTCCTCTTGGTGCACCTGCAGTGGATTCGGATGTGCTCAGGGACCATCCATGACGGAGCAAAGGCATGCACACAGTGTACAGGGACACACAGAGCCAGACTATATATGCATGAAACTACAAATGCATGCAAAAATGCAGACATATGAAGACGTGCATGGGACACAGAAGGACACAGACACGGGTTGCTAGGAGAAACATGTGGATCTATAAACGCAGGAGGGACATGGAGGGACACAGGAAAGCATACTCCAACATGCACAAACTGCTTTGGTACTTCCTGGGCCAAAGCTTAACAAAGACACAAGGGAGGGTGCTGGGAGATCATGTCCCACCCTTAGTTAAACAGGGTAGAGTGAACAGGGGCCTAGGAACGGACAAGATGGCCACAGGCACTCACGGGCCCACACTCATTCATACACACCTTATACGCTGACCTGTCTGAATCTTTGGTTGAACTTGGCATCCCTCTTTACCCCTAGGTTTTCCCAATGTTCCTAAGCCCTTTCTCCTATCCATGAGCATAGACTGTGGGTCTTGTTACATCTATAAATTCAAGGTCTTCCTCTAGGTCAGTCTGAGATTACAGACAAGAGCCAGAGGAGAATTTGGTATCACAAGGGTCTTCCTGCAGCGTCCAAGCCCTCACCCCATTCCTCCCATCATTAGCCCAACACCTTCAAACCCACACTAGCAGGGTCATGGCTTTTCTCATGCAGCATGTGTGGACACCCACATCTTTGCAGATCTTGGCTGGTCCTTCCTCCACATCATTGCTTTTGATGTCTTCGGAGCTGGTGTTGACGTTGACTGAAACTGAGGAGATCTTGGAAGAGGTAGCCTAGGAGGGAAGAGGGATGATGGGAAAGTTATCCCAAGTGCCATATGACAACCATGCCAGGTAAACCTGGTATTGCCCCTGGCATTGGGCAAGAAGCCACAATAGGACTAGGCTGCAGGCCTGAGAAGTTGTGACAATGAAAGGGACCTGCTGTGGTGGATGCTGTGACTAATCCAGGAGAGGAACACAACATCTCAAGAGTTTGCCCTGCCTCGCTCGGGGCTGAACCAGGGTCCCTGGGGGGCTGAGGGAGAAAGGGGAGGGACAAAGAGTAGTGAAGAGAAATGATGGGGGTGAGAAAATGGGACAAGGACCAGACTGGGAGGAAGGCCAAAGAAGGATGCCAGAGTAGCTGAGGGTCACGGTTGAGTCCACAGCAGGGCTGGGCCAGGAGCTGCTGAGGGAACTGCACCTGTTTCTGGGTCTTCTTGGCTTTCTTCATCCGCTTCATCTTCATCTCCTGCTTCTTGATCCGTTTCTTTTTCTGGGAGATGAGGTGGTCAACGTCCACACCACACTAGACACCAAGGCAGAGGTAGGGTTTGGGTACTCTGGGGAGATGACGGTATTCAGGACCCCCCCCACACACACACACGCCAAGCAGGGGGACCCCAGCCTCACCTTCTGTTTCAGTGAGTCACTGTAGAGCTCAGCATTGGCAAAGTAAATGGTGGCGGAGGAGCGGAAGACCTTCACGCCAGGGATCTCCTTGGCCTGGAGATGAGGTGGAGTTGGGGTGGCCGAGCCTTCTTTGCCTTCCACTGAATCCTCCTCACTCAGATTCCCCCTCCTAGCCTGCTTACCCTCTGCTCCCAGCCTGTGACCGATACCCTTCCAGGAGTCTGGGCCAGAAGCCTAGCGACATCACCCCAGCTCCCTGTGTTGAACAGATCCGGTCCCTCCCGACTCTCCCGTCTTTGACCAGGTTTTGCGGTTCAGCTCTGCAGCGCCCCATTCCTGAGCCTCCCATCCCTGCGCTCTGCCGTTTCCCGCACACAGACAGAAGAGCCACCCTCAGCTCCCTCCACTCCTACCTTCCCCAGTTCTCACCTCATCCCACCCCCAGCCCAGCTCTCACCTGGCTGCTCCCTCCGGTCTTCTCCAACCCCTAGACCCCTCATTCTACTCTGTATTCTGCCTAATCATACTGCAGTCGGCCTCCAAGGCTTGTTTTATTCCCGACTCTCACACGACCTTTGTTCTCAGAACATGACATGAGGCTCTTTATATGAACTAGCAACTGGGGAGCTTGTATTCCCACTGAGCAGACCAGGAAACAACCTCCCCGACATCCTGTGCCGCCCCCCCCCTCCATTCTCTTGGCCCAGGGGTACTCTACAGGGTGGGGCTTGTTCTTCTGGTTCCATGACTGATCTGTCCACTTATGCCCTGAATAGGGTCACAGACCCAAACTCCTCTCTTCAAATTCCAAGAACCAAAGCCAAAATGCTCCCAGTGTGTGTGTGTGTGTGTGTGTGTGTGTGTGTGTGTGTGTGTACGGGTGTGCACCTTGCATGTGAAGACATTGGGTATCTTTGTCTATGGCTCCTCACCACTGAGACAGGGTCTCTTACCGAACCTGGAGCTTACCAATTGGCTAGACTAGCTGGCCAGTGATCCCCAGAGATCCTCCTGTCACTGCCTTCTGAGCCCTGGGGTTACAGACACACATGCTGCTACGCCTGCCATTTTATGTGGGTTCTGGGGACCCAAATTCAGGTCTTCATGTTCATATAGCCAACAGTGTACCCTCTGAGTCCTTTTCCCAGCCCATCCCCCAGTGTTCTTGTCCATGTGGAAGGGAATAAAAAGGGCCCATTTATCTTGTCTGCCCCAACCGCCCATTTAGTCCTGCCACTCACCCCTGAGTATTCTGCCACGTCTCTATAAATATCCGTATCTGGCACCTGCCCCAGGACAGAGTAATGGGGCCTGAGGAGAGAGTTAGGGGCAAAAAAAGGAGGCAAAGAAAAGGCCATGAGAGGGGAATGAGGAACTTGGGGTGTCCCCAGAGATGTAAGGAAAGTTGTGGAGAGCCAGCGTGAAACTTACTCCCTCACCAAGTTGGAATTGGGAGTACCAAAAGTGGTTGACTCACAACTGCATCCGGATCACCACGAGTAGCAGGGAGAATACTATGGAAACCGCCAGGCCAATGTCCAGGTTCAGCAGGATGGTGGCCACAAAGGTCACCAGCCAGATCAGCTGATAACAAAAGGACAGGGGTCAAAGGGTCCTCTGGCACTAAAGGCCCAAAGCCCAGTCCTAGGCTCCCAAGCACCTCACCAGGTCCATTCGATTTGCCTTCCAAAGAGAGCAGATGTCGGAGAACTGCTTCATCATGCCCTTTAGATTCACAATAATAACGGCTGCCAGGACGGCCTGGGGCAGGGAGAATGTCACTAGGGTTACTGCGAGGTTCCTAGAGGCTGACAGCCTCTACCACCCAGGCATGACCCACCCAGACTGGCCAAGCACTGGGGCAGAGCCCAGCCTATAACCAGCTACCACCCACACTAACCTTAACCCCTTGAAGCTGATTAGAAAGTTCTAACCCTTGACCGCTAATTCCAGATTGTGTCCCCAAGAGCTCAACCTTGTATCTCTGAGCCCCTCACATGGGACTAGACTGACTGAAGGCTGGCTGGGAGGGGTGGAGTCTCACCTTGGGCAGGTCTCGGAAGAGTTCCCCAAGTTTGACGATAATGAGGAGGATGAACAGGGAAGATATGGCTCCAGCAACCTACAGGGTAGGAGTTAGCAGGGGTGAAGGTGAGGAGGGGTGGGCCACCCTGGCGGAACAGCACGCTCACCCAGATGGACATACACCCACATCCGGGCCTACCCTGGCGGAACAGCACGCTCACCCAGATGGACATACACCCACAGCTGGCCCACCCTGGCGGAACAGCACGCTCACCCAGATGGACATACACCCACAGCTGGCCCACTGTGGCGGAACAGCACGCACACCCAGATGGTATGCCTGCACACGCATGCTCACACCTGAGGCCCACCTGCGTGTTGCCCCCAGTGCTCTCCTGTACCAGGCTCCGAGACATGGAGCAGCTCACGGGAAAACACTGGAAGAAGCTGCCAATGAAGTTACTGAGGCCAAGGGCCACCAGCTCCTGTTGGGGGAGTGTGGTGTGAGAAGTATTGCCAGGGATGCCGGGTCACTCTCCTGTGTAGGCTGACACACTCCCAACCCCCATTCCTACTCAATGGCCTCCAATATCTGGCTGTTGTCCCAAACATCCCATTCTCTCCCCCTCAGTCATTTTCAAGTCCAGCCTGACCCTTCTCTATTTCACCCCTATCATCTGGGCCTGTGTACACCTGTATGCCCCTACATGATCCGAATCACAGACCTGGTTACTGTCTACACGGTAGCCATGCCTCAGGGCAAAAATCTTCCCGAGCGAGATGGCAATGGCGAAGCCCACCACAGCGATAGCAAAGGCATTTCCCACAAGCTTTGCAAACAACTCTGTCTTGGGTGGCACTGGGGGTATCAGCCTGGGAGGAACATCGGTGAGGTCAGAGCATGGCTCTGGCTCTGGCTGCCCCACCTCCCTGACAGGACCAGCGCTTACCCTGTGGTGATGTTGCCCACCACGTCTATCTGGAATCTTTGATTCAGATTTGCACCAAATGAAATACCAGTGGCCCCAATGAGCTGTGGAGACAGGACAGAATTAGGGGAGGGAGGTCCTGCCAGTATCATAAGGGAGAAAGGTAAACCAGTATGGGGGACAGAAATCTTTTTCTGAGGAAGAAGCTGTGGATAGGGTGAGAGGTAAACATTACCACGTGAGGAAGGGGACAGGCTGCCCAAGTTGGTAAAAAGCCCATGATGGGGCTTCCTGCTGCAGTTGCCCCACAACACCCAGGAATCCCGCCAGCGAGCGGTCACCCCATCTGGTCCTCAGATACCTCGAGGTTGTGTACTGGCACAGATCTGCCCTCACTTCCCCTTCTCCTCTGCCCACCATGCCCTGGCACCCGAACCAACCGTGAGCAGTTCCCCAGGGATGGGCAGGGGCAGATGCCGCTTTAACTTTTCATTCAACAGCTTCACCATCACAAGCGCCACTCCGGCCACAAGTGCCGTGACCACGGTGCCGGGCACAGTCCGTGGCAGCTTTGAGCAGACCTCTAGCACTGTCTGAGGAGAAGTGGTGTTATAACCAGGGTTCACGGTCATGGGGCACAGCACACCTACCCACCCTTGCCCCATCCTCACTCACATAGATAACGGACAGTGGCCCAGAGTAGGTGGTCAGTTTGATGCCAAACACATACTTGAGCTGTGAGATAAGGACTTGCACAGAGGCGGCTGTGGTGTAGCTGCGGACCAAAGGCTCCGAGAGGTAGGTGACCACGAAGCCGAAGTGTACCAGGCCCAGCCCCACCTGTTGGGCGGTCAGGGAAAGTCAGGGAGGCAGAAATCATTAGGCCAGTGGGATCAGAGGGACAAATGACAGCCAGAAGACACAGGGTAGGGCAGACACTAAGGGGTGGCTGTTCCGTACCTGGAAGAGGCCGACCAGGAAACTGAGTGTGTAGGCCACCTGCACTCGGGCATCATCAACCGTGGCATTCAAGCCTTGCACAAAGGCCTCATCTGCAGTCAAGGTTTCTGTCACGCCGCCCACCATCACAGACATTATGGCGAAGGTCCCTGAAGGGGCAGGACAGGGCGGGTCTGAGGGGAAGAGGACGCTGTCCTGCTCTGGAGCCCCAGTCTTAATTAAAAGAGGCCAGGGGACATCCCATCCCGAACAAATATCCTTGGCCTACAGTTATACAAATGGAGGCAGTACTGGTTAGACATGGCCAAGGTCAGAAGTGACCCTTGAGCTCACGAGCTCTTACGGCTAGCCTGTAATGGTGACCTTCTCTTGCCACCTTGTCTCACCCGTGTCCAATGTTCTGTGACACAAAGGCTCTCTGGGAGCAAGAAAAGGATCGTAGCCGGGCTGGACAGGCCTCTCGGAACTCCCAGGCCCCATGAACTGTCTCATTCACCTGGAAGCCAGGGCTTAGAGATATCCTGAACTTGTAACCTCTATAGTCAGTTTTCTAGTACTTCTTGGGGTAGTCCATATGCTATTCTCTTAGTGACCTAACACCCACACTGCCCTCTTCCCCAAGCTGCCCTGCCCAGCCTGCCCCTGCCCCCTACACAGGGCACCCTCTATGAGAAGCTAGGCCTGACTTCACTTACCCACAGAGATATGCCGAGAGGTACCAAACAGGAAATAGACGAAGACGGGGTAGAAAGAACTGTACAGGCCAAGCATAGGAGGTAATCCCGCCAGGAGGGCGTAGGCCAGGCCTGGAGGTAGAAGGTTGCAATGCAGACTTGGAGAACAGGGTCTCAAAAAGGTAGGGGAATCCAAGCCCTGGGTTCAGGGGCCATAGTTCCAAGAACAGGGCCAGGGCTCCTGGTTTGGTGTTTCACAGACCACAGAGCTTACAGTCCAGGCTGTTAAAGGTAGCTCACCCTGTGGAAGCTGCATGATGGCCACACTCAGGCCAGATAACAGATCACCCAGGAGCCAGTCACGCACAGGATATCGGGGTAACCAGCCCAAGACTGGAACGTAATGGAGCAGAAGAGCATGGGCCCGAGCACGGGAGCATCTGGGGACATAAAGAGTCTGTTAGAGATAGGACTTGGGCCCTGCCAGAGCACCCCAGCCCTTTACCTTCATCATTACCGAAACCAGGCTCGCCACTGGTAGGTCTTGGACACTGGGCCCCAGTGCCCCAGATCCTCTAGCTGCCCCTGGGTCAGCAATGGCCTTTCCACATGGTAGTCTCGTCTTCGCAGCTCCATCTCCTGGGCTGCAGACAGGAGTGCCTGTGTCTGTTGTGTCCCGTGGTCTAGAGAGGTGAGATCACAGCCACGCAATGAGGATTCCCCTGTCCCAGCGTTTCCTACATTTCTACCTGGGACCACAGTGTCGTACACCTGAGTTTTCCAGGCTCAAAGATCAAGGGTAGATCCAACCCTGCTGGTCTCTGAGGGCCCTGTGCTCACACCCAGCCAGGGGCAGTACCTGAACTTTGGCTGCTGGAAGCCTCTTTCTGGGCCAAAGTCTCTCCAGGAGGGAGAGTGGGATGACCATGACTTAAACATCCAGCTCAGGTGTGGCTACCCAGCCCTGAGTACCACTCCAAGTTCATGTCCAGGTCCAGGTCCAGGTTCAGACCGGCTGTGCCCCTACCTCTCTCAGCCTCTTGCCTTCCCTGAACCAATTCCTGTCCAGTCCTTTTTCCAGCTAGCTGTACCACAGGCCCTGACTCACTGGCAGAGAGCATGTTCAGAGAAAGGACCTAGCAAACCAAAGATCTGTAAGCAATACTGCCGCCAAGCTTTAGGACAGGGCCCACCTAGACACCTCTATCTCCAGGGTCCAAGCCCTCACCTCCAGAGACAGGCTCCCACTTGAAGTAGGGAGAATTCACCTGGAAACAGGAATTTTCAGAAGCCAATCCAACCTAGAGGGAATCCTGCCCAGAGAGCCATCACCAGCCAGACAAGTTCTGACCTGGGGGTGAATCTCTCGGAGGTAGTGGGAGAAGGGGGTGGAGGGGGGAAAAGGTTCTCCTCATCTGGGGAGTTCTCTCAGAAGAAACTGAGCTGGGGGAGA
This sequence comes from Peromyscus eremicus, assembly GCF_949786415.1. Classification (NCBI taxonomy): domain Eukaryota; kingdom Metazoa; phylum Chordata; class Mammalia; order Rodentia; family Cricetidae; genus Peromyscus; species Peromyscus eremicus. The sequence goes on along the minus strand of NC_081422.1, from coordinate 103,216,048 downwards.
CTCCATATGGAATGCAGCTCTCCTCTGCGAATATATTTCGGGGAGTGGGCTAAATCTGGAGGGTGAACTAGCGTTTGGGGAAAGTTTTCATCTGTCAGTTCTGATCTGGAAGCAGCTACAACCAGGGGACAGGATCCCACCAGAGGGGTAGGACTCACCTGGGAAGAGCCTCTAACCGGGTGTCCAAGTTGGAGGAGGGAGCAGAGCAAGTACAAGGAAGATCCTCTGAGGTTCTCTGCACCACGGGCTGGCCAGACCTCAGGGCTCCCTCTCCCCTCCTTCTAGATCACTCAAGTCTTCTTAAAGGGCTCCCTCCCCTTACCAGGCAGCACGCGCCCGGGGGCGGAGCCTTGATCCTCCGCCCCGCCCTTTGGGAGGGTACTAGGGCCCTGAGCGCCAGCGTGCTCACAACCACGCTGCCTCCGGCCGCCGCTGGTCCACGGCCTGGGGAGAGCCTGTCTCGGAGAAGTCGGTCTCCCGGTCCCAACGCGCCCAGCCGGCGCACCTCCAGCCGGCGCACCTCCAGCCGGCGCGCCTCCTGGGCCTGGGCTCCTTGGCTGCCAGCAACCTCCCTGCGACCCCCTGATTAGCACTCCAGGGACTTTCTGCCTCAAGAGCTAGGGTCGCGCCGGATCCCGCCCCCATCCCTCGCTGCTGATGGACAACCACCTGCGGAAACTCGGCAAGGCGGTAAACTGAGGCTATGCAGGCGGGAAATGCCTGCTGGGAATTCGGCGGTTCCCTTTCAGAACTGACCTAGGCCGGGGTTTACAGGACTGCTAACGTTTCGTGGACACGTGTAATTCGGGCGGCGCCCTGTAACTCACCGGACCCATCGGACAGCCCCATTGCCCTCAGGTAGCTCGAGTGCCGCTGTGGGGACAGCTCCCGCGGGAGGCCACTACCGGCGGGAAGGTGGCGCCAGGCCGGGAACGAGGCCGGCATCACGCTCCACCGCCGGGATGTGCATGCTCGGACCAATGAGAATTCTAGGGTGGAACCTAAGTCATACTCTCCGGGCGGGGCGAGCCCGGCGATTGGGGGTTTAACCCTTTCCTTCCCAGAGGCCTAGCTTAAGCCTTCCCCCGCAACTCTAGTCGGTCGGTCGCAGCCAGCTAACCAGCTGCCTCGAGCGAGGACTGTAACAAAGGAGCTGTGCTAGGCTTGGCCAATAACGTGTCTCCGTGCCCCTGAATGGATGGACCCGATCTTACGTTCTGGCTTTGTGGAGGGCCCCCGTAGTGCAGGGGAGAAATCCCTGAATGATCTGGATGTCTAGAAGTGTAAGCAGGGACCCCAACCTCAACTGTGGGAAATCTAGGTCTGTAGGGTCTCTCAGGGACCACCCAGCTGTGAGCACCACCCTCAGACTTTACCTCTAAGACCTGGCACAGTGGTCCTCAAGACCTCCCGCCCACTCCCCCCTCCCCCCCCAGATGTTTCTCTGTGTAGCCCTGGCTGTCCTGGAACTCTCTCTGTGGAGCAGGCTGGCCTCTGTATCAGAGATCCACCTGCTTCAGCCTCCTGAGTGCTGGGATTAAAGTTGTGATCAAAAGCATTGGCCACCACTACTCGCTTCTCAAGGCCTCCCTTTCAATTCTGGCTGCCTATACTGCAAATGGAGCTGGGAGGGTCCCTGCCCACTCTGGAAACCCACCCCAGCCAGTGATCTAGGAAGGGAAGGGAAGCTCCTCTGAGCTTTCAAGCTTCTGGCTAGATCCAAGTCAGAAGGACCAGAGTCAGAGAGTGGGTGGGAAAGGCACACGCTGCCGAAAGGCAACTCCTAGGTTTAGTTTGACAAATGGGCAGGACCACAAATGTCAGGCTCCAGATATAAGGGAGCCCACACACTACTGCCTAGCCCCAGAAGGAGGCTTCTCGTGCCCAGCTCCTGTGTCTAACTTCAGGCTCCAATCACAAGGTGAGAGGCCATATTTCAGAAAGAAATAGGAACCTGGTCCAAATCTGCCATGAAATGGGCTAAAAATAACTGGATGTTTTGGAGGGAGGAGGGCTCAAATTCTTTCAAAGGTCGTTCTGGGTGAATCATTCATAGCAACCATCCTACATCTGAAACAGAAAGAGGAACAAGTGTTTTCCTTAGAAGTTTATTCCCAAAACAGAGCGCGGCTTCACGGAACAGTTTACACAGACAGGAAAGAGGGCCACTGTGCTGAAGGGGGACCCCAGAGACGGGTGTCTACAGAACCTAGGACATAGCAAGGACACTCTCCCACAGACAGGCCACTCAGCCTTGAAGGTCAGAGGTCAGGTCAGTCTGGGTAAGGAGAGCTAGGGACCTGGCTGGTAGGATTTGGCACAGGCAGTGAAGTGGGATTTTTGAATCTCAGAAACCGCCTCCCAAGTGTATACATGGGGTAGAGGTGGCGGCATTTGCAGAGAACCCCAGCCCCAAGTCTCCTTCAGGTGTGCTGTTAAACAGAAGACTCAGCTGACCTTTGACCTGGGAAAGGTCAGGGTTAGAAGCCCCCCTCAAGATGGCCAGGTCCAGGGACATCGCAGGTGGGTCTTCTAAGCCCCTCTCCCACTTTCCCTACTTTTCACTTGTAAACAAACGGGGGGGGGGGGGGCATTCTCAACTGTAAACAAAGTGTCTAAGTTCAATGTTTTCAGTTGTAGACAGTAAATAAAAACCAACAATTTAAAAAAATAATCTTGACCTGTAAACAAAGTAACAAAAATTTAAAGTCCCCAGTCGTGGGCATCAGACAAATAACAAAGAGTTTTATGAACAGGACCCTAACAGTCATTTTTCCCTCTATAAGGGAGTAAGCGGTGCGGCAGTCACTGCCCTGCCTGGTGCCAGGAGGATCCTGTCAGCAGTGGGAGGCTAGGGCACCTACATTCTGGGTCTTGGATCCCCTTGTTCCTGCTCCCGTTGTTCGCCCCCCCCCTCACCCCTGAGGGAGGCAGTGTTGCTGGGCAGGGGAAGAAGCAGGAACAAAGGGGTGGCCCCTCCACCCACCCCCTGGTAGGAATGTCTGATTAGAGGCCCATGTCCCTCCCCAAGGGAGAAAGGGAAGCCTTGATCTGTAAACATGACTTCTGCTGCTCCCCCAGCACCACAGCAGCAGTCCTAGGTCTTAAGGCAGTAAGTGGCAGGGACTCCAGGTAATATACACCCACATCCACAGGGGTAGTGGCACAATGAGCCCTGGAGGAGGTGGGAGGACCCCTGTTTCTAAGACCAACCCCCAAACACAAGAGTTTGGCCTTTGGGGCATTGGAGAAAACGCAAAGGTCAAATTTGCATTCTGGGCCCCAACAATGTTCAGATCAGTGTGGGGATGAGCCGGGAGAAAGTGTCCCACCTGTCCACTCCACCCGTAAGATGGAAAAAAGAGCAGATGGTTTGCTAAGGACCCAAATGAGGCCAGCTGCATCTCTCTCCTATCCCCTCCCCCTTCCAGCCCAGTCTCAGACCCCTGGGAGACAGAAAAGCTGAAAAATAACATAAGCATATCTCTCTGGTTCCAAAGGTACAAAAGTATAAAAGTCCTCCCTTCAGCCCCCACCCCTGCACCTGCCACACTCATGCTCACAGATGCGCATGGGACCTTCATACTGCACTGCACTGAGTCGAGGGGAGGGCTCGAAGGCTGCCTTGGATCAGTCCTGAAGTTTCTTCCATCAGCCCAAATCCTCCGCTGTCCTTGGTGGCTCCTCATCTGCTGGTTGGCCCCTCAGGAGTGACCTTCACTTCTGGGAACTCTGTCAGTTGAATGTAGAAACAGAAGGCCAGGGCTAAGAGGTGCTTTCCCTCTTAGCCCTCAGCCCCTTCATGCCCACGCCAGGATTCTGAGCCCTCCAGATACCCATGTGCACCTCCACTCCCTAGCCTCATTAGCAAGTGGCTGCCTAGGTCTCTGATTAGCAAGCCACCTTCTACGCAGACACTACACGAAGCATCGGTAGTCAGATAAGGTCACAAAGCTCCACAGTTCAAGGAGTTAGTTTCTATAAGCTACAGATGAAGAGCGGCTGTGTGGCTTGTACTGTGCCAAGGTCGGAGATGAGGGACGGAACGCAAACTCAAACTCTTGTGACTCTAAACCCTGAGTCCCTACTCAGTCCCCGGCACTTCTGCAGAGCCCAAGGCTAGACTGCAGGGGACCCAGATGGGTTGTCTGCTTCTCACCCTTCCCTTTCAGCATCCCTCTAGAACTCCAGGCCCCCAAGCCCTGCTTCCTCCCCCGTTCTCTGTCCTCTCAACATTAGGCCCTGCTAGTCCTCTTGGTCTCCAGCCCCATCCCCAGAGACCCTCTTCCCTCAGGTCATCTCTCACCCAGAGCTTGACCTGGCAGTTTCTCCTTGACAGACAACTCCCCTACTGGCTTGTCAGACCCCACCACTCCCCCGCCTGGGCCCTGCGCACTCTGGGTCTGGCAACGCTTTTCCCTGCTCCCCCATTCCTTCTTGGATTCCTGTGTATCCAGCCACTTGTGCTCTCTCTGAAAATCAGCCCCACAGATGCTCTGTAGGCACTTGAGTTGTACTGTGCCTAACTCCACAGTGCCCACAGCGGGGAGCAGTTTCATGCTGATGGAATCCAGCACCGAATGAATGACTTACTCTAAAGTGACTCCTCAGTCTGGCATAATATGCTAGTGTTCCATATGACCTCTTAGGCGGGGCCTTCGGAACAAAGATTCCTCTCATTGCCTCATGCAAATGCCAGGATATTTCATACTTTGATGCCTTGACCCCTGCCTACCCCCTCCACTAGTGTCAGCCTTTGGGGGCACTTTTGGGATGTGTAGGGTTGGGAAGCTGTCTCTAACCATACAGCCAGCAAGTTCCAGCTAGTTCTGTTCCCATGGTATGCTGGAACTGTTCCTAACACGTGGCCTCCTGGCTGTGCTGAGCCTTGGGGTAACCCATATCTGTGGGCCAACTCCCAATTCATTCTGCAGTGGACCTCAGGGATGGGCCCATGGGAAGCTGCTCCAAGCTGACAACAGTGTGAACAGGACCTCAGGGATGGGCCCATGGGAAGCTGCTCCAAGCTGACAACAGTGTGAACAGGACCTCAGGGATGGGCCCTGCTTACTCTGAATCCGGGGACAACTCCGAGATGCTGTGGGATGTGGCTGAGCGAGGTGTGGAAGGCCCAAGTGCAGAGGCTGTGGCCGAAGGCGTGGCAGTGGTGTGAGGGCCCGAGGGCGTGCTTGAGGACTGCACAGAAGACAGGGCTGAGGAGTTGAAAGAGGCAAGGATAGAGGAGAGAATGTCTAGTTGCTCTGTGGAGGGGCCATGGCTAGGGCCACTGGCCGGGTCCTCCCTGGCTCTGAGAAGCTGTGGGGCTGGTCCAAGGGCCTCTCGTGAGGGATGCCGACTAGGCACCTGGTCCAGCCGCTCCCGAGAGTTCGAGATCCTAGATAGAGAGTCCAGGGGCCGAGATGGTAAGAGGGGGTCCCTTGAGAGTTGCCGCTGTGGAGACAGGGGCAAAGGTGGGTGCTGTGGGTCAAGGTCCCGGTTGCGGCGGGGTGGGGGCAGTGTGCTCAACCATTCTCGGGGCGCCCCTAAGTCCAGTGCATCCCGTGACCCAAAGCGTCCAGCCATAGTGCCAGGGTAGTCCCGGGGTGGCTGCCTTCGTGGTAGGGTGCTGCCCCGATCTCTGGGCTCCAGGCGGACTGGTGTAGCATCCAGGTGTTCCTGGGAGCCTGGCCGGCTCAGGGGATGCAAAACAGGGGCAGGAACCGGAACTTCCTCTAGTCTCTCCCGGCTCAGCTGTCGCCTCAGGAGCAAGTCCAGCTGTTCTCGAGAAGAGTAGCGGCTGGCTGGCTGTGAAAGGCTACCTGTGCCCCCACCTGCATAGATGCGACCATAGGAGGCAGCCGGAACAGCACGGTGGCCCAAGGTAGCTGCACGGCACCAGGATAGCTCAGGAGTGCCTCGAGTCTGGGGCACCAATGGGTATTGCAACCTATTCTTCAGGATACCTGTGGAAGAATTGGGGACAGGTTGTATGACAAAGAGCAGGCCGGAATCTAACCAAGGAAGTGCCAGTTCCTGGGATCTTGTACAGAACTAAGGTCAGAGGCAACCAGAGTCCTAGACAGACAGTGAACAAGAGTCAGAGTAGGAGGTAGCAATCTTGTGAGTCAAGCTAGGGCAGTCATGGTGCAGGGTCAGGGAAGTCATGGTGCAGGGCCAGGGCAGACTCCCGAGAAGTCAGACGCGGGATAACTCTAAGTCATGGAAATATGAGCCTGGGTCAGAAGGGTAGGAGTTCCCTGGGTTGGGGCAGGATCAGTCTCCAGTGTTCCTGGGATGCATGACCAAGGGCAGAAACCTCTGTGCTGGTGCAAGGCCAACCTCAGGGACTGCTACAGCCTGTGTAAGAGACCAAGACCTTCCAGACCAGAGCAGGAGCTCTGGACTCTAAGGCTCAGCAGCCTCTATGGTTTGGCAACATGAGTGGGAATGGAGAAGTAGAAGGAAGATGGCTTCTAAGGATCCAGGAGTACAAGGCAGGATCTGGAGGGGGCAGGGACTCCACGGATCAGGCAGTCTCTGGGGACTATGAAGCAGGGTTGAGGAGCAGGAGCCTGTCAGACTGGAGCAAGGTGACCTCCCCATTTGGCATCAGGAAGCTGAATTCCCACAGAGTCTAGGCCTAAGCAGCCTTCAGGACTCCTACAGCGAGGGCGAAGGACCAGGAAAGGTCATACCTTTCCTCTGCCGCTGGGCCCGGCCCAGGGAGGTCTCATCTCCACTGGTCAAGGCCAGATCTGGCTGGTTGTTGTTGGCTGCATCTTTGTTGGTGTCTAGTCCCAGGCGCCTTTCAGAGCCCCACGCCTGCAGAGCACACGGTGCGGCCTCGCACTCTCCCAGGGCTGGCCAGTAGGCCAGGAGGTCATTGCCGTCCATATCTGTGAAGCCAGAGCAGGTTAGAGGAGCCTCTGGCTTGACTCCAGGGTTTCCTAACACTTGTGATCCAGACTCAGTGACCCCTGCACCTAAGGACTCTTCAAGCCCTGGCTGTCCTCACTGAGGACGGGAAAGGGAGAAAGCTGGTGAGATGGCGGGGCAGGGAGGCAAAGCACTTGGCCACCAAGCCTGTTAGCCTGTGTTTGATTCCCAGGACCACATGGTAGAGAGAACTGACTCCCACGAGCTGTCCTGTGACCTCCACATACACACCGACGTGTGCGTGCATGCACATACACACAAAATGAAAATATTTTCCCTTCTCAGATTGGTGGAGCCACTGAAGGAATGTCTACTGCTGAGCCTTTATCCTTAGCTAGAAGCAGATAGATGAGACGGAAGTTTGATGGCTGAGCTTAGGAAGACCAAGATAAACCCCAAATGACAGGGATGCTAGGCAGCTGAAGGGACAGCAAGTGACTCTGTAACATCTCTGACCTCGTTACCATAGCCCAGGTTGCTCCTGGGTCCCCAAGCACTCCTAGAAATCTGGATGGGAGTGGTACATAGGGTCCCAGTGAGTCGGGCTCAGGAATCCTGAGGAGGTGGTAAGGTCCCTACATTACATCTAGGTGAAATATGGGAGTCCCTTGATCACCCATGGAATCAGCAAGTTCCTATCACCTTTGGGGTGGGCAAGGAGCCTCTCACTCTGGGCTGCCCTGCGGAGTGGACGTTGGAAACGCCCTCTCGTCCGGCCATTGTCCTCACTTTCTGAAGACGGGATGGATAGACTCCTCTCCTCCTCCAAGGACAGATCACTGTCAGAGTCAGAGTCTGCACCTGAGGGGTCAGGAGAAAGGTGAAGTGACAGGGACTTGAGGATAAGGAAAGGTCCAGAGCTGAGGGTCTGGATGTGGTCGAGCAAGGGTTTAAGATGGGGCCTGGATGGAGCTTGAGCGAGGGGTAGAAACAGAAGGGCTTGAATTAATCAGGGCTGAGCTAGATCCGAAGTAGGTTTGGACAACCAGGGATGGGTAGGTGCCTTCTGAGGCAGTGACCTGAGAGGAGCATGTCCCCCCCATTAGGCACTGCCCCCAGTTTAGGGTGGAAGGCAGATCATAAAGATACCCTCTGCCCCCCTCCTCCCTGACCCAGGGCTCCAACTCCACCAGCATCTCGATGGAACATAGCCACATCCAGGTCAGTGGGGCCAGCATGAGCCTGGAGGCTGTGCTCGGTGTGGTCAGCAGTTGAGCCGTGTCGCACCAGAACATTGTCCCTGGAAATGCAGAACCCCCACCAGAGAAGAACATGACAAGGTGCTTTGGAAGCTGGGGAGTCTTTGAGTGCATGGCCTGAAGCATGTGGAATGGCTGAGGGTGCCTTTGAGTGCATGGCCTGCTACATGTGGAATGGCTGAGGGAGTCTTTGAGTGCATGGCCTGCTGCATGTAGAATGGCTGAGGGAGTCTTTGAGTGCATGGCCTGCTGCATGTGGAATGGCTGAGGGTGCCTTTCAGTGCATGGCCTGAAGCATGTGGAATTGCTGAGGGTGCCTCTGGGTATTTGTTAGAAGACATATGGGCAGGGCGGCACCGAGTTCCAGGCAGCCACCCTCCCTAAGATCTGATAAGGTCAACCTTGGTGAAGTGGGACTAGACTAAGCCATATGTGGTCACTCACCTGAGGTAGCTGCGGCCCCGCTGGCTGTCCTGGTCCTGGGCCCTGCCGGAGCGGGCACTGCTCACTGAAGAGACGGTGGAGGCACCAAGAGTGATGCGGATAAGGCCACTCTCCTCAAAGAGGGCCGTGTTGTTGTAGGCTCCAGACCCCTGAGGGAGGCGGTTGGACAAGGGTGTGAGCTTGTTCTGAAGGAGCCTCAGATCCGGGCCTCCTAGGGCTCCCAACCCCACCTTCAGCCCTGGCATTCTCTTACCGTCCCGGGTGCTGGCCTTGTCTCCTCAGGAGCTGCCTTCTTGCCTAGACAGGCTGGTGTCCAAGCAGCCCGAGCATCAGCATTCAGGACACAGAAGAGCAGCAGTACAGCCAGGCCCTGTGGGTCAGTAAGGGTCAGTGAAGGTCACTGAGAGATCAGAAGACATAAGCTCAGAATACAGCCAACAGGACATCAATCAGGGCCAATAAAAGTCTCTGTGGGTCAGCAAAGGGAGGATCAGTGTCACAGGTTAGTGTGAGTCAGTGAGGAGTCCAAGGGAGGGGGGGGCAGCGAGAAAGTCAGGGACAGGCTCAGGACTAATAATGAGAAGACCAGATGGCAGGAGGGCCTGGAGTCAGTGCTGGTGTGGTCAGCAAGGGGGTCAGAAGCTGCAGTGTTGGTGAAGGGCAGCCCAGGATTAGCTCCCAGCCTGATCTCAGGGACTAGTTTGGTGTCAGCTCTAGGCCTGGGGTCAGCAACCAAGGTCAGGGTCTGGTTTTGGATCAACGTAGTCACAGTCATTCAGTCAGTGAGCTCCAGGCTCAGTGACAGTGCCACACCTAGGGCTAGGCTGCTGAAGCCCCGTTGAGGTCTAGGGAAGGAGAGGGGCACTAGAGGTACCTGGAGGCCACAGAGTCCCACATGGAGGTAGTGAAAGGCCAGCACGCTGTGGTTGACAGCCAGGAGACCAAAGAGCCAGGAGGCACTGACCAGCAGGAGAAGCAGAAAGGAGCTACGCAGGGTCCTGCTGTAAGGACATGGAGGACACAGGGGACATGCCAGGGTCAAGCAGGGCTTATGTAGGGGACAAGAAAACACCTCACACAGGAACATGGAAGTCTCAGGAGGATACTAAGGAAGATGGGCGGTCACACCAAGAACAGGGAGAGCATTCAGGGAGCCATGAGGGACCATGGGAAAGACAATGGAGTCAGGGAGCCATGAGGGACCATGGGAAAGACAATGGAGTCAGGGAGCCATGAGGGACCATGGGAAAGAATGGAGTCAGGGAGCCACGAGAGACAACAGAAGACAGGAAGACACGTAAAGGCGGGGCGAAGTGAATCATTCAGGTCGTGGAAGAACCCTGGGAGACCCAGGGGATTGGGAGACAACAGAGCGAAAGCACATGTGAGGCCAGAATATGACGAAAGTACCAGAGAGGGAGCACAGGCCAAGGCATGAGCGACTTCCCTTCATGCAGAATCTGGAGCCCAACCTCCGCCAGACCCCACCCGGGAGGGGTCTGCCATCTTGAGGACCCCTACTTCCCTCAACTAGCCAACTCACAGCACAGAGGTCTTCTTGGCCTCCCTCTGCCCTGTGGAGCAGGATGTGCGGGCAGCGAGGAGAAACATGGTCCCATTCATCTACACCCACAGTCAGGTGGAGCAGGGAGAGAGAGACAGAGACAGTAAGAAACAGAAAGAGAACAAGTCCACAAGCCCAAGCATGGAGAGAAAAAACGAGAGGGGAGGGGAGAGGAGGAGAGGGGAGGAGAGGGGAGAGGGGGGAATGGAAGGGAGGGGAGAGGGGAGGGGAGGGGAGGGAAGAGGAAGGGAGAGGAGGGGAGAACATGACTCAGAAAGAGACAGAAGAGCTGAAAAATCACCGAAGTCAGAGATGGAAAGAGACGTCGAGTGGGGTCATGACAGCGACACAAGGAAATGGAGACAGAAGCAGGCGAATGGCCAAGTCTTTGACCCAACTGACCCCCCACTTCCATGCCAGCTCAGTGGGCGTTCATCCTGTGACCAGACATGAGACGGAAGCAGTCCAGGATGCCTGTGCACCACCACCTGCCACTTGGTCCAAGTCTCCTCCCTCCTTCCAGAGAATGGAGCACACAGGTGGCCCCGAGAGCCAGACACTCACCACAATGACAAGGATGATAGGGCCAGCGAAACTCCAGATGAGAGGTTCATGGATGGAGATCCAGCAGAAGTCAGGGTTCCCATAGCCCTCCGGGTCCAGCCCAACAGCAAGGCCTTTGGAAAGGGGAGAGGTAGAATCAAGAAGTGTATTCTAAATTCCGACTCCCTAGCATGGGAAGGAAATGGGATCAATGCAAACAGGGTCCTCCCTGAGTAGGTGACATGGGGCATGCGGTGGAGGGATCATGATAGGGTTGGGGGACATAACCTGGGGTCAGGCCATATGATGGGCAGAGGTTGGGGATCACAGGCCTGAGTGGGTAAGACCTCACCCAACAACACAGCAGGGACGCCCCAGCCCAGGGCATGGTAGAAGCGCATGGCACCACGATCCACATTTCGAGGCTCAACCTGCATTCGGTAGAGGTGTAGGCCCTGCACCAGGAGCCAGGCAAAGGTGCTGAGGAAGAAGTAGTGTAGCAGGATGGCGACTGCGGTGCACAGCAGCTGGGGGCAGGCCCGGGAGACTGCGGTCAGGATCTCTCCCGCCCATGCCACCTGGGACCCCACCCAGACACCCGCTCTCCACTGATGTCCCTAACAACAGCGTTTAATTCCAGTCAGTATCCTGCCCCAAACCAGGACCTCATTGGGCATCCCTGATCTTAGAGCCTGAGCTTCGGCCCGAGGCTTTCCAGGGAAAGGTGGAGTCACTGGGACACAGTTCCCCTGGCCCTGGCCCTGCACCTGGTTGTGGGTCCTGTGGATTCCCAGCAAGAAGAGGAGCTCTGCCACTCCCAGGGCAGCTGCCACGTTGGCATGGATCCCGCGCACATTGGACTTGAGGCTGCGCAGGCTCAGCAGGACAGCCGCCGTCAGAACTAGAGCGGCCACAGACACTGCCAGGACCACGTGAGTGAACACCGCCAGCAACTCTAGGTCTCCCTCTAGCCGCTGTGGAGTTAAGGGTGGTCACTGGGATGCCGGGTGGAGAGCTTCCCTGCCCTTTTGACTTCCCACTTCTTTGGGTCATTGAACACAAGTCTACCTCACGGGGAGAGGCATCCATAAGGACTCCAAACGTGCCTGTCCGGCTACAGCGACACCGTGCATGGGATCCATTCCTGTGTACCAGCTCGCAGTCCCTTGCCGTCCACATACCATGCTGGTCTGCCCTGTATCCAGAGGAGAGTTAGATCTACCCTTCCATCCAGGATGTGTTCCATTGCAGGCAGAGATGGGTGAGATGGTGGGGGAAGGGGAGGGTGCCTGGAGTTGGGGAATAGCATTCCTCATGGGCCTAATTGCACAGTGGCATAGATAGGGGCCTCAGGGACAGGCTGGGACACCTCCCAGAGGTGAAAAGGGACAAAAGGTTTCCAGAGTGGGGTGGGTCCTCACGGGCCAGGTGGATCCCACTGCACACAGATCGCCTTGCTCCGATTCGCTGTCTGTAGCAGGCGGAACTCAAGGTTGATTGGGGACACCAGAACGCCCCTTAGGAAGTTGCGTCCATGGAAAACAGCCACGCTGACCACCGGGGAGTTCATAACAGGGTTCTGGGGGAGCCTGAGGAAACACCCATCTGGTCTTGGACACTGTTGATCAAAGACTGACTGCCCGCCTCCCCCTGTCTTCAAACCACTTGCCATGGCTGACCAGGGTCTGGGATACCTCCAGAGCACAAGTTATTTCTAAGAACACTGTCCATCCTCTGCTGGGCTGCCAGGGACTTCAGACTCACTGTGTAGACAGGGCTCTGAGGCCTGAGCAGCCTGGCCTGGCCTGTGACTGTCAGCCTCAAACCCCCCCTTGTCCTATTTCTATCTGGCTTCCCCAACCGACCTGTCTATGCCTTTCTTTATCAGTCAGTTGACCTGTCTATACCTGGATCGATCGTGTACCCTTGTGCGTGTGTGATGGTCCCCATATATGTCTCTGTCTGTCACCCTGCACCCCTGCTACTCTTCATAACCAAACAAAATTCACATGGAACCCAGTTGAGGCTGCCTCCCTGGAGCTTTGCACAGGATCATGTTTACCTGTGGACTGGCTCATCTGCCCATCGAGGAAAGGAGTGCTGTGTTGGGGAAAAAACCCACACAAAGCTCAGGGTTGAGGGGACTAGGAGCAGCTCTGTGCCTGGTACCTGGCGCCCCGGCGCTCAGCCTGGAACTGGGCAGGGAGAAGCCCTCCCAAGGTGCGGTACACGAGGAGAATGACAATGGACAGCCCACGCTCCGGTTCCGGGTCCAGGGGGCTTGGTGGGGAGACCACACTTGAGGCTGTGGTGTTTTCTGTGTTGCTGCTTGTGGGTAGAGCTGCCAAGGGAAAGGAAGGAGCCAGGGTGACTTCTTACCATGAGCACCCACAGACCTAGCTCTGAACCCAAGCCACCATCAAGCACAGAGCTCTTCTACAAGATCCAGAACCTGGGGGATGGAGGGTGCAGGGCCATGAAGGGACATGGGAAAGGTAGCAAGGCTGGTGAGGTAAAAAGATGGTAGAGAATACACGGAGGTGGCCCTCGGAAGGTCTCACACAGGAGCCATGAGGCGAGGGAGGTCTGGCAGGGGGAGCATCGGTGAAAGGTGATAAGGAGACACGGCCCGGCTCAGAGGTCACCAGAAGGGCTCCTACCTTCAGATGGGGATGGCTGTGGGGACTGGGAAGGCAATAGCACGTGTGTATGAGGATCCCAGGCATCCTGGCCCCGGAAGAGGTTGCTGTGGTAACGGGGGTAACGACGGGCTCCCGGAGCTGAACTAGGATGCTCCATGCGGTCAATGCTGAGCACTGCCCAAGAAAAAGAGGGGTAACATCTGTCAAGGGCCTTCTTCCCATGCCAAGGGTTACATTCCCACCTATGCCCATGTTACACCTGAGCGTCACAAGCTGTATTCCTTGGTATGAGTGCAGAGCATGGCCCTACAAAGCACCAAGGGTTGGAGTAGTATTGTGGCATCAGCCCCAGAGCTCCCCCTGCCCTTCTCCTGTCCCATCCACCACTCACTGATATTGGGTGTGACTAGTCCGACTGGATTTAGGTATGTCAGTTCCATATTCCTTGCAAGTGTGGCTGCATATTCCTCCAGGTGCCGCACTAGCCCTGCACTCCCTGGGGAGCCCCCGGGTGCCCGCTGTCCCAGGGCTGCCCACAAGTCTCCTGTCTCTGGAGCAAGCAGTGCAGAGCCGGCCCACAGCAGATTCTAGATGGATGGAGATGGAGTTGGACTCACCCAGGTGGTGAGGATGTACATAGGGATGGGGCAGGCATGAGGGGTCTAGCCAGGTAATAATGGGGGCCCAGGAAGCAAGAGGGCAAGACTGAAGTGGACAGGGAAGAGTGAGGTTGTAGGACCTTCACTTTTCCAGAGGTCAGGAGGGGTATAAGCTGAGGATCCGGGGCTAGAGGGGAGGAACCATGGAGCTGGGGGTCAGGGCCATGGAATAGGGGACATAGAACACAGCCCACCTCATTGAAGTGGGCATCTTGTGTGGCTGTCAGCCCGAAGCCCTGCTGATGGCTTTCAAAAGCCAGCAGGTAGGCCAGCAGGCGGGCAGTGACTCGGACATCTTGGCTAAAGTAGTGGTCAGTCTGGCCGGTGACCTCCCGCAGCCTCTGGGCCAGCTTCTTGGCCTCCACAGTATCCAGTGCTGTCTTGTTCAGCTCTAGGCCATCCAACTGCCAGGACAAGGATGGCAGTGGTTGTTCTGTGATCCTGTAGGCCTTTCTCAAAAGCCTTACAGGGAGAAAGGCTTGGACAGATGAAAGGGTAACTAGGAAATGCCCAAGAGGTCAGGGCTGAGGTGTGTATTGGGCCCATCAGAGGCCCGAAGGTCTTGCGGGTAGGGCACTATCTGGGCAGAGTCTCACCAGCAGACTGAGCTCTCGAAAGGCAGGCGAGGTACAGTTGAAAAGGTCAGGCTCCAACCAACCCTGGTCCTCGTCACACATCCGCACCGCAGCACCTGGGGGCAGGCAACCCCTGGTCAGGCCTGGAGCCTGGGTCCTTTTGCTGTTAGGTGGCCACAGCACCCTCTTCTATCCCATAAGGAGCCTTGAGGTAGGGGCCAGAGTGAGAAGCATCTATGGCTAGGTGCCTAGATGCTGCTGCCAAAGCCCAGGTGGTTTCCAATAGCTTGTTGGTCAATTCTCCCGAGGATTCTGGGAACCAATCTTACCACTAACCACATAAAGAAAAGTAAAAGGAGGTACTGTAGATAGACACAGACACACACACACACACACACACACACACACACACACACACACTCATACAGACTCACTCACTCATTCACACAAATGGGCTTTGACAAGCTTACCTACAGGTCAAAATTCATACATATGCCAACAATGCTCATTAGCTGCACACACAGATGTATGAACAAGCACACGCACACACACACACACACTGCTCTCTTGTATACTCACAAGCATGCTGACACAGACAAGATCTTCCAGGAGTATCACATGACCCAAGTGAGGTAAGAGTAGGTTTCTCATACAAGTTTTAACTACCTCAATGGTACTTTATCATCATTGCCTTCCCTTGTCTATGCAGTTGGGATAGAAGTTGAATAAGTTGTGTCCACCAGCAAGAGACCCTAACTTAAATCCAGAACCCCATCCCCTCAAGACAGACTCACAGACACATGCACAGGCACAGAAGGACACGCACAATAGCATGCATACACAGACAATCTCTGTCCAGCCACTGCAGAGACCTCAGGCAGCGGGGAGGGTTCTGGGAGGCCCTCAGAAAGCAAGGAGAAGCTGGTGGGTGACTCTGACCAACGGGGAAAACCTACAAGGACCTTAGGAAGTAGGAAAGAGTGTGCAAGGTCTTAGAACGTGGGAAAATATCTGAAGGATCCCCGGGTGATGGGGAGGGATCCTTGAGGACCTTGGGCACCAGAGAAGGTCCCTAGGGTCCTCAGATCACAGGAAGGGGTCTCCAGGAGGTTAGGAGTAGGTTTTAGAGAGCTCAGCAGCAGGGAGGGCTTTGCAAGGACCTTAAGCAGCAGGAGGGGGTCTGCAAAAGCTCTGGCAGTGGGAGGGGGCAGCGCACCTGAGCAAACACGTACCCCTTACCTGTACCCCGCAATCCTGCCCAGAAGCCAAGAGAAACAGATGGAGGCTTAATAAGAGTATAGGAAGGGAACCAGAGCCCCTAAGAAGTTTAAGGGGCCCACATGGATTTCCACCCTACTCCCATCTCTTCACAGAGATAAGACCACCCAACTCGGTGAAAGAGGTGGCTATAACAATCAGAAAACAGACCTGCCTCACCCTTAGCAACAACGCTACCCACCACATACTCACCCAAGGCCCCCCGGGGACAGGGTACTGTGGCCAAAACACCAAACTTAGTCTGGGGCCACCACACACCAGATCTCAGGGACTTGGGGCAGGCATCGTAGAGTACTAGGGAGAAAAGAGTGTTGAGCCCGGTGGCCAGGTCTAAGGCAAGTAACACCATACTTACTGCTGTTCTCCCACTCCCATGCCCGGGCCCAGAGCCTACCACTCCCTGCTGGCTTCTAAAGAGCTGGCCTGTTAAAGTCTGGGACAAGTCAGCCAAGTACACATAGTAAATGTAGGGCTCCCAGCATAACGGGTCTCCCTCAGGAATAGCTTCCCAGAGCCCTCCACCTCCCGAAGCCAAGAGTGCCACTGGTTCCTTAGCATGCTGGAGCCAGTCCTCCTCGATAGATGGGGGGGGGGGGGGATAGAACTTGCTTACCTCGGCAGCCACTGGCTGTCACCTCTGCAAAGGGGCTGTCACAGCTGTTACACTGGCGGCCAAGGGCTCCTGGGCGGCAGGGGCACTGCCCGCTGTGGGGTGCACAGGAGCGCGAGGTGGAGCCCACAGGGTAGCAGTCACATGGGAGGCATGAGTCACTGCCCCTCGGTCGATAGTGGAACTCCTGTTTAGGGATGGGTCAGAGGCCTGAGGTCAGAGGTTAGGCTTAAGGGAAGGGTCTGAGGTGAAAGCTTGGGGGATAAGCACAATCAAGGGCAAAAGTTAAAAAAAAAATTGAAAAAGAGACATAGACTAGAAAAACTTGTCTTAGATGAAGACAAGGAAGGGTTTAGAGCTCAAGAGTGAGAGGTGAGAGGTGGCAACTAGACTGTAGGACACAGATTCAGAGGTTAGGGCGCCAGTCAGGTGACAGAGGTCAGCAAATCAGACAAAAATCATAGGTAGTGTCCAAGGGAAAACTGAAAGGTCAAGGGTCAGGGCAAACCTTGCAGTGGCACTGCCCATTTGTCTTGTTGCAGTTAGGGTCAAAGCCCTTGTGAACGTTACAGTTGCAGGGACCACAGGTTGGGCTTCCCCACCAGCCCCGAGGGCACTGCTGGTCCATCCTGAAATGAGAGGAGATAATGTGCGTCCACAGCATTTCAGTGACCCGCTTGTTCCCACAAGGTCTGACCACACTCCTAGTCCCAAGCCTCTCACCTGTGCTCACAGTGATGACCAAAATAGCCCTTTGCACAGTCGCAGGTATAGCCATGGGGGGCTCCTTGGAGGTGCCGGCATGACCCCTGGTTTTGACAAGGGTTCAAGAGGCAGGCATCCACACACCCTGGGCCGTAGTAACCTGCAGTTTGGGTCAGGAAGCTCAGAACACTGGTCAAAGAGCATGGAAAGAAGCAGAATCCTAGCCCTCTCGGTTCCTCTCTGCTCCAGGCCCTCCAGTTCCTGAGCCTTCTCCATGGCCCCTGGCTCCTTCCCCAACTCTCTCAACACCCACCTGGCCAACAGGTGCAGGAAAAGGTCAGCCAGAGGTCTTTGCAGTCAGCATGGGGTGGACAGGGCCCAGATGCACAGGCGTTGCTCACAACACAGCCTGGCTCCACATTCACTCTGTGGCTGGGAGGTGGCAGGGCTGAGGACCCAAGGGGTGTAAAGCCAATCCATATCCCCTGTAGACACAGACAGCAAAGGGTGAGACTCATGTCAAAGCATGTCCTGTGGAACCAGCCACCCAGTCTGATGTCCCGTGACATGCAGTCTCCCTCTATTCCTTCCACAAAACTCAAGGCCTCCCAAACATCCCCATCCAGCCCCCCGTAAGGATTCCTAGTTGTGCTGTTTCTGACATGTATTCCAGATGATCCTTGATTATCTAAGCTAGAGGAAGGTTTGGTTCGTCTCTGATCTCTCTGGGTCGTCTAGCCCCCCTCCCATGCCCACATGCACTTAAATGGTACTTTTCAGGTCCCTGATGACCCCATATCATATGCTCATGCTGATTCTCACCTGGATACAGCCAACCAGACCCTGTGGACCCTCCTCCTTACTTCTGGGGGGCAGGCCTCCTACATGGAGTTGCTTTACTTTCAGGCTCTGCAGCTCACCCCCCACAGCCATGGTGTCCTAGAAGAAGGGGACAGTCAGCACAAGAGAAGGGGTACCTAGTAAACCCCTGTCATATCCCAGAGTCAGAATAGCTCTCTTCTAGCCCTGTAGGACCATGCTTTGTCCCCTGTATCAGAAGAATGGTTTGGAAATGAGTCGCTCCTAAGTATGGAGAACTTGCTGTGGTATGGGTGATAGATAAGAGAAAAGCTTCAATTAAGAGCTGAGCTCAGGGCTGTCTGCTCTTCTAGAGGATCTGGGTTTGATTTCCAGTACCCACATGAAAACTCACAACAAGGGCTCTGATACTCTCCTGTGGCCTCCCTGGGTACCAGATATATATATGGTATACACGCATACACAGAGGCAAATACTCATACACATTAAAAAAATAAAAAATAAAGAGTTAGGCTCAGGCAGGCCCCCTCCCTCCTGGACCCAGAGCCAACCTTGAAATTCCATGATCTTATTGTTTGAGCATCTGTATGAGTATACGGTGTGCTTATGTGTATATACATGTTCATATGTGTATGTGTGTAGGAGCATGTGTATGTTGGACATGCGGAGGCCCAATGTTGACACCTGATGCCTTCCTTGATCACTCCCACTTTGTTAATTCATCTTGCAAAACCCGAGCTCATCAATGCTGGCTAGTCTAGCGGGCCAGCTTGCTCAGGGGATCTGTCTCTGCCTCCTGAGTGCTGGGATTACAGGCAGCTGCTGTGCCTGCCCAGTGGGTTCTGGGGATTGGAACTTGAGTCCCTACAGTTGTGTAAGCAGGGGCATTATACTTTGAGCCGTCTACCCATCCCTGGAATTCCAGGATTTTGACTTGGGGTAGGTAGAGATTAGGGAAGACAACAGAAGGGGCTTTCAGGAGTCAGGCAAAGCCAAAGTCCTGACTGCAGAGGTACCACAAGAGCAAGCCAGAAATCTAGGTAGCCTACCTGACACAAGAGGGGTTGCCTACCAGACCAACCCAGCTGGTGGAGTAGGATCAAAGCAAAGAGCTAGGAGAATATCAGATTTGGTAGTTGGAGGAGTGGGAAGGAGCTGGACAAGAGGTGGGGATAAATAAGTTAAGTCTGGTTGGAAAGCTGAGAACAGACTACCCTGGGGTCAGAGGTCAGACCTGGAAGAGGTTGAAGTCCAGTGAAACCATAAAGATATGATGGCCCCTTCGGCCACCTGGCTCCTCCTGCAACTCCAGCCGAAGATCATGCCACCGGCCATCACTGACAGTCATCTGGTCCAGCAGGAGGTGGGCAGCATGGCCTGAGGCCCTACTTAGTGTCACAGACAGCAACCCCCGATCTAGCTGTGAGTAAAAATGCATAGCCCCAGGGTTAGATTGGGATGAGGCTGGGTGGTGAGTTCAGAGGGTTTAGTGGTCAGGAATATGCATTCCAAACAGTAGAGACAAAAATAAACCAAATGCATAGTGCACTGTTCGGGGACACTGTATCATTGATACGGGCAGTGAAGGATTGGAAAAACAGACATACCTGGCAGAGGAGCACGCTATGTGGCCCAAGCTGCACTTGTATCAAGACCCCTTTGGTTGCCCGTGTTCGAAATGCTAGTCCCAGGTACCATGGCACAGACATAGTCACGTCATTTCCAAAGTCCCAACTCAGTGAGCCATTGCCATAGAAATGATAGGGATGGGCCATTGCTGAGGACATAATAGAAGTAGGGTTACACATCCTACCCCAAGAACAGGCCTTACCTACCCTGTATGGTCCTCCTGCCCCATGATGCCCACTCACTGAGGCGACAATCTTTGCCACCAAAGCCCACAGGACAGTCACAGCTGAAGCCACCCCAGCGCTCTGAGCAGGAGCCACTGTTCTTGCAGGGGCCCGAGGCACAAAAGTGCAACTTGGCCTGACAGCCTGGAGAGAAAGGGACAAGGAAGGTATGAGAAACCTGGGAGAGGAACTTGGGTGCTGGGCATTGATGGTACATGAGTTCATCCTCGTGTTCTAAGGAAGTCAATAAGCAAGAGTATGGCCTTAGGCTGGACTATAGTATGGATCTTGCCATGTAATATTGGATTGGGGTCAGATGTGGAGCCATCCCATGCAACCCTCCACCTCCTCCTTATGATGGAGACAGGGACATGAATGGGGACAAGTAGCTTGTGGGCCTACCTGCCATAGTGCCATTGTTTGCAACAAAGGCTGCCATGTCCATTCGGCGGCCATCAATGTGCAAGTCTCGCATGCAGCCAATGAAGTCCTTGTGGGACACGGGGAAGTTCTCGGGAAGGTTGGGGACACCCCCCAAGAGCAGAGGGCCAGTCAGGTCCAGGGACCTGGGGGTCAGGAGCCTGGGTCATTGGTGGGTCTGGAGCCAGAGTAGGGTTGCTCCTGGGGGCCACAGGAAGTAGGGGATAGGACTAAGGGAAGGGTAATTGGGTGAAGAAGACAAGGCCAGGCTGGGAAAAGAGTTAAGACTGCAATTGTGAGGATGCAAAGAAGAGATCATGATGGACGGATGGTCTGGAGAAAGTGGGGGACTTTGATTTGAAGACAATGAGGAGTGAGGCATTTGGGTGGCTGGGGTGGGGGATGGAGAAGAGGGGTTGAGGGGTGAGATCAGCACACTCAATGGTCTCGGGGGCTATTTATGAGATTAATGGACTAGAGGCAATGTGTGTCATTAGAGACTTAAGATATGTAGAGATTTTTTGAGGACAGAATGCCTAGAGACTTCTTCTGAAGACTGTGTGGAAGCCAGAAGCCAGGGGCAGAATATAGGATTGGGGGCTAGACTGAGTAGGCTCCCAGTGTCTTTGATCTGTGGTTTGGGAAAAGAAGAAGGATCTGGCAGCCTATGTGAAGGGTTGAGGTGGGCTCTGGCAGGCAGAGAACATGAGGATCAGGGGGTGGGGGCCTCACTTCTTGGAGCTTGTTTGCACACCAGCAGCTGCACATGAGTAGTTGCCAATCTCAGCACCAAACTGCAGAGCCACTGCCACATTGCAGTCATCCACACTCAACACAGCCACCTTGTCCTTCGAGGGGCCCTGAGCACCCCCTAGGGCATCTGTCCGGGGCTAAAGACCAGGCACACCAATCAACAATGCCCCTATGGTAATTCCTGAGGAGAACGCAGAATCCTGACTCCCCCACACAGCCCACCCATACTATGCCAGAGGTGGCGCCCACCTTGTTGTAGTATCTCAGATGCACTGTATGCCACTGTCCATCACTCAGGCCTCCTGGAACTGTGGGGCTAACCACTGTATTGGATTCACCTGTGGGGAATATGCATGCAGAACGATATCTGGAGGTCCAAGCGGCACCATCCCAACCCATTTACATTGATACAGACACTCTTAGGGTCATGCTGGATAGTTGGATCACCATATCCCCTGGTGACCACACTGGCTGGACTACAGTGTCCTTGAACACATAGGAGAAACTCAGACTTCTGGGAGAGATGGACCTTCCCTGAGGGAGTGGCCACAGCGTCTGGTCCTCACTGTTGTCTGTTTGGCACTGAAGAGAGTGCTCAGATGCTCAGTGAAGGACACCTGAGGGGACTCATGCATCGACTCTGCCAGCTATCCCAGGAACACATGCACCCCACTCACTGTCACAAAAATCCACGGGAGCACCCACCCGTGGAATATGTAAGCCGCACTTGGCCAGCCACAAGCTCTAGAGCCAAAAAGTCATGCTTCTCATTCAGACGCCCGTTGTAGAAGAGTAGCCCGCTGGGCTGCACTGTTGCAAACCTGGGTGAAGTGGAATGGGACCATTAGGAGCAGACATCTCACACCCTCCATTAGAGAACCAGCTCAAGCTGAGCCAAAACAAGAGCGTGGGAGATGCCAGTGCATCCCAGCAGGGATCAGGGGAGAGGGTGGTGTCCGGTGAAGACCTCGGGACTGGGCAGTCAGCAATCTGGGTCAGGGTCACATAGGTAGAGACAGTGGAGAGACGTGCAGTGACACGGGGCGGGCACCTACGAGAGGGACAGCGTGAGGTGGAAGCGCTGCCGCAGGCCACGGAACATGACGAACGAACTGGGAGGGAAGGAGCGTGCGGCCACCTCACAGCGCGGGCCCTCGAAAGCGCCGCCCGCGGGGCACTGGCAGCGAAAGCCGCCATTGGGCGCGTTGGTGCAGGTGCCCCCGTTGCGGCAGACGCCAGGCACGCAGAGTCCAGCTTCGGTGTCCAGCTCGCAGTCTTCCCCTGCAGGGCAGGACGGGTAAGAGAACGACGCCCCGCCCACGCCCCGCCCACGCTCTTCCGAGGCCGCAACCTCAAGGCGGAGTCCCTCGGCCTCTGAATGGTTGAGCTGCCTGTGGGCACGCCCTCAAATGGTCTATCCCCCCGAGGACACGCCCACAGTCTCGTCGCTCCGCCCCTGCCCCGCCCCCTTGCTTAGGACTTGTATTTCTCCACCAGCTTCAGACCTTCCGCAGGCTGGGCTCAGCCGTGCCTCTAACCCGACCAAGTTGCCTCAAAAAGGATGCCCGGTGCTCACTCGCACTCCGCAGTCCCGCCGCTAAGCTTCTCCAGGACTTCATCCAGCGCGGCACGCGACTTACCGGTGAAGCGCGGGCGGCACACACAGGTGTAGCCTCCCTCGCGCCGCGCACATGCGCCGCCATTGCGACAAGGGTTCGAGTAGCAGAGGTCGAGCTCAGTCTCGCAGAAGTCTCCCGTGAAGCCAGGCGGGCAGCGGCAGCGCAGACCGGCGATGGGTTGGATGGGTCGGAAGAGCGTGGAGGCCGAAGCCAGGAAGGGCGCAGAGGAGTCGAAGCGGAGCACTGACACGCATTTCATGTAGTTCTCGCAGGGCTCGCGCAAGCACACGTTGTCATCAAAGGGCAGCACGTCGAGCAGCGAGCGGGCAGCCAAGGCGGCACGGCGCACGTACAGTTGCTCCTGCAGCTCCTCCGAGCTGAACCAGGGCCCTGCAGCGCCTGCCCCAGCCCCACGAGGTGCCAGCGCTGAGAAGCTCACGTTGAGCACGGTGCCCCCCACGTCCGTGTCGTTCTGGATGTTGAAGATGAAAACGTCCTCGGTAGGTGTTGCGAGCACTGCAGCCACGCCTTCAAGAAAATGGCCCAGCAGCGGTGACAGGAAGCGCTCTTGCCACATGTTCTCCAGGCGCACTGTCAAGCTGTTGGCCAGCAGCTCCTCCGTGATGATGACCACACGCAGCACACACTGTGCTGTAACACTATGCAGGCCATCTGCAGGCAAGGGCAGGGACAGTGATTAGTTTCGGGTCAGTAGCTGCCTCTCCTTGGAATACAAGAGGTCTGGGGCCTTTGAGTCAGTAGACTGACCCCTAACAAGGCTCTAGAGAGTTTGGGGCTAGTAATCACCATCTCTCCAGCATCAGGTAATGACTAGCTGCTACTTCCTACTCCAGCATCCGCAACATGAGGAGAAGCTTGAGTCAGTAATTTACCCAGCTCAGGTCTGGCCCCTTAGCACCAGGGAGCTCCACTAGCCCTGTCTCAATAATTACCCATGAGATCTCAGTGATGCAGAAAAAAAAAAAGAAAAAGAAAAAAAGAAAAAAAATAATTACCCATGAGTCAGTACTCTAGGAACATGCAAGAATTTCCCTAAGTGCTCAGTAATCCATACTCCCAGTCATTGTGATTGATAGGCTACCCCCACTAAGGATAGGAGGAGAAGCCATCTATCCCTAACTTCCCATCTTCCTCCATTGCAGCAGAAACAGCAGGACACCCCCTGCAAGAAACATTTGGGGGGGCAGGTGTGTGGTGGCACATGCCTTTAATCTCAGCACTTGGGAGGCAGAGGCAGGCAGATCTCTGTGAGTTTGAAGCCAACCTGATCTATAGAGTGAGTTCAAGCCAGAGCTACATAGTGAGACCCAGTCTCAGAAAACAAAAAAACAAAACAAAAAAAAATCCCAGCACTTGGGAGGCAGAGGCAAGGGGATCTCGGGTTCAATGCCAGCCTGGTGAGTTCCAGGACATCCAGGGCTACATAGAGAAACCCTGTCTGGAAAAACAAACAAAAACAAAATGAACAAAAAAGAGAGAAAGAACGAAAAAGAGAGAAAGAAGGGGGTTCCAGGGCAAGGCTATCTCTTGCCAGTCAACTGCTCTCCCGAGGCACTAGATGAGGT
The DNA here is from genome assembly GCF_949786415.1 of Peromyscus eremicus. Taxonomy (NCBI): domain Eukaryota; kingdom Metazoa; phylum Chordata; class Mammalia; order Rodentia; family Cricetidae; genus Peromyscus; species Peromyscus eremicus. The sequence continues at coordinate 103,191,843 of NC_081422.1, read as the reverse complement.
CCTGAACTAGCGAACACTGAATGCAGTTCTCCAGAACTGAATCAGCAAGCTCCAGGAATACCATGGACCTTGATGTATACCCACACTGCATCCTCCTCAGCTGCTTTAGTTAGCAAACTGCCTAACACTCTAGGTCTGGGTTCTGTGAGTTCAGTGTCCATCCTGAGGTGACAGTAAGGTACTAATCTACTTTGTTCATCTCAGATCAAGCCTGTGTTGGGTGGTCCATAAAGACTTGCTGTTGAGAGAACTGGAAGTAAATGATCTCACCTCCTCTGTCGGTGCCAGGAGTCCCAGCTCCAGGGCTGAGACAGAAGAGACTCTCCAAACCTCTGGCACTTCTAGAAGGTAGGATTTCAAGGGTCTTTCCCACCTGATCTATGAGGGAAGGTTTTATGAAAGCCACTGGATCTCTGGACATTTCCAAAAGGAAAGGTCCTTGGCCTGCCCTTTGGATAGCAGTATGGGCCCATTCCCTGCCTGAGGCTGTCAAAGTTAGCTGCTCTCCCTGACCACTGAATTGAGGGCAGACTAGACCCAAAGTAACCCTTATCTAAACATGGCCATGAAATGAATGAACTTTCTGGCTTTTCCTAGAAACACAAGAGCATCACAAAGAACCTCTGGTCCTTCCTTCTTTAAGGAGAGAGGAGCAACCCCTATATGAACAGCCATTTATGGTTCTTAGAAGCCCTTAGAATCTTTAGGATTCTGCAAAGACTGTCCAAGAACATAAGTGGAATCTGAGGTCTATGGGAGATCTTACTGGGTACAGGAATCCACCACTTTAGAGATTCTGGTTTGAACCCTGACAAGATCACTAGGTCACTTGCCTACCCTGCACCCCTCACCTGTTACAGTTACCAGCATGGAGGCCACTAGTGGGCGGTTGTTGTCCAACTTTCTGCTGAGTCGAAGCTCCCCACTGGTCTGGTTGACCACTAGTAGCTGCAGCTCATTGCCCCTCTCAAAGGAGTAAAAGAGGTGATCAGAGACATCTGGGTCATAAGCTGGGATACGCCCAATGATGCCTGAGGGGAAAGTGTCAGAACGGTTGGATACATAGTTGTTGAAGAGGATCTGGAAGTTGTTGAGCACAGGACTATTGTCATTCTGGTCAACTAGGCGCACATGTACAGTGGCCCGGCTGACCAGAGGAGCAGAGGTGGCCTGCACCACAATCACATATTCCTGACGAGCCTCATAATCCAAGTCTATGAGTGCTGTCAGCTCTCCAGAGAAGATGTCCATTTGGAACAGCTCAGGGATGTTGCCTTCCACAATCTGGTACATTATGTGGGCATTGGGGCCTTCATCAGGGTCCACTGCAGTGATCTGAGCCACCACAGAACCTACAATGCTGTTCTCCTTCACCTTCACTTCGAACTCCTCAGCTGGGAAGACAGGTGCATTGTCATTCACATCTTGTACGGTCACCTGGATACTGACTGGAGTCCGAAGTGGGGGCACACCACGGTCCACTGCATAGGCAGTCAGCTCATACACTGGCACTGCTTCCCGGTCCAGCCGCCTCACGGTCCTGACAATGCCAGAAGTGGGCTCAATGGTAAAATCTCCATCCCCATCTTCCCCATTCTGGAAAGTATATTGAACCCGGCCATTGGCATGAGCATCCCGGTCAGTGGCTGAGATCTGCAGAACACTGGTGAAAGGTGGGGCATCCTCAGAGACCAAGCCTGTATAGTGGGAGGCCACAAACTGTGGGGCATTGTCATTTACATCATTGACCATTACCTCCACATACGTGGTGTCTGCTTTCTGTGGGATACCATTGTCCCGGGCAGTAATGGCCAGTGTATACGTCACTTGGTCCTCGTAATCAAGTGGAGCTTGTAGTGTAATGGCCCCTGAGTCTGCATCTATTCGGAACTGGGGCAAGTTGTCTTCCAGAAAATAAGTGATACGAGCATTTTCACCCACATCATCATCAGAAGCACTGATGACCACCACAGTGCTACCCACTGGTCGATCTTCGTTCATGCTCACTGAGTAATGAGCACTCTGAAAGACAGGCCTGTGTGTATTGGCATCTGTGATGTTGATATGCACATAGCAGTGATCATGAAGGGCACGGTCAGACGCAGTAAGCACCAGCTTGAAGTAGCGTTCCTGCTTGTAATCCAGTGGCAGCGCCAGTGTCACCAGGCCCACGCCACCTTGGGTGCTGATAGCAAAGCGGTTCCGGGTGTTGCCACCTGTGATTTGGTAGCTGATGGCACTGTTGGCATCTCGGTCTACTGCAGTCACACTGACCACACTGGTGCCCACAGCTGCATCTTCATTGAGCCGAAGGTGGTACTCTTTCATGGTGAATTCAGGCCGATTGTCATTGACATCCAACACCGTTATGGTGACACTGGCTGAAGCCGAGAGTGGGGGTGAGCCGTGGTCTCGTGCCTCCACACCAAAGAAGTAATGTTCCACAGACTCCCGGTCCAGGGGACCACTCACAGAGACCCAGCCAGTGGCACTGTTTATGACAAAGGGTGTGTCTGGTGCCACACCAGTTAAAGAATACTCCAGCCTGGAGTTCTCCCCGTGATCTGCATCCACTGCCTGAATGTGAATGACTGAGTGACCCAGGGGTGCATTTTCCAGAACAGAGACCTGAAAGGGTGTGCTGACAAAGATAGGAGTGTGGTCGTTGATGTCTACCACCTGGATGCTTGCCAGGCCTGTGTTGTTGGACAGAGGTGGCCTGCCTGCATCTTGTGCCCGGATTCGCAAAGCGTACTCTCTCTCTGCCTCAAAGTCCAGAGGTGCCACTACCTGGATCTCACCTGTGAGGCTGTCGATGGCAAAATGGCCACGGCTGTTGCCACTGATGATGTTATAGTGCACCAAACCATTGGCGTCCTTGTCCTGGTCTGTGGCCGTGACACGTAGCACCACTGTGTGAGGGCGCACATCTTCACGCACCTGTGCCACATAGCGCTTCTCGCTGAACTGGGGCGCGTTATCATTCTCATCCAGCACAGTTATGTGCACTCGAACGGTGGCTGAACGTGGCCCAGGCTCCTGGCCCTGGTCACTAGCTTCTACCACCAGCTCGTAGCTTTCCATGTGTTCCCGGTCCACGCGGCCACTGGTGCTGATAAGGCCCGAACGTGGATCAATCTCGAAAGCGGCAGCCGCCTCCGTGCGTGCAGCTGGCGACCCTACAAAGCGGTAGCGCAGGTTGGCATTAGGTGGCGCATCGCCGTCTGTGGCACGCAGCTGCAGGATGGGGTAACCTTCTTCCACATTCTCACGAAGTGTTTCCCGATACTGGGCTTGCTCAAACACTGGCGCGTGATCGTTGCGGTCAGCTACTGTCACAGCCACCATGGTGGTGGCTGAGAGGCGCGGTGAGCCGTGGTCCTGTGCGGTCACTCGAAGGTAGTGGCGTTCCATACTCTCACGGTCCAGGGCGGCCGCCGTGCGGATGAGGCCACTCTGAGGGTCAATACTGAAAAGCTCCAGCGAGCGGCTGTTCATGAGCGCCGCCAGCGAGTAGACGAGGCGCCCGGCCTCGCCTGGGTCCGGGTCCTGCGCTACCACGCGCAGCACCGCTGTGCCCGCTGCCTCGTTTTCAGGCACCAGTGTCTGGTAGTTGTATTGAGGAAACTGTGGGTGTCGGTTTGCGGCACGACGGGGACGACCCTGGTTCTTTGAGAGTATTCCCTTGGCTTCAGGAGCAGTTTGGAACCCTGGAGGGCGCGGCCCAGGGCGCTGAAAGAGGAAACGGCGGCGGAAGAGACCGCGGGAGCGCATGCGCTCGGGAGCCGGTTCGGGAGCTGTCCGAGGCTCGCGGGGTGCTGAAGCCGGCATAGGAGCTGTCCTCACTGCACGTGGTGCTGAATTTTCCCCTTGGTCAGATCCCAAAGAGCCAGGGAGGCAGTCCCGCCGAAGCGGCTCCCTCTCTGTTCGAAAAGTCGCGGATCTCTCACCCTGACCCTTGCGTCGTGGCGCCCACAGTTTCCCACAGCAGCGGGAGGTTTCCACTCTCTTGCGGACGCCTCTCCTAGCATTACGCTGGAAGGACACTGGCCTGGAGCCATCAGGCTGAGCCAGAAGGTCCGAAGGTTGGGGAGAGATGTTCCCCAGAACCGGATCCCCTGGGGACAGAGCCTCGAGCGGCAGACTACCTCTCCGTAAAGGTCCTGTCCGGCCACAAGAAGAGATCTCTGGGTGCCAACATAACAGATATCCTGGACCCTGAGCAGCCTCTTGCTCCCGACTACCCAATGCCTGGACCACCAGCTCCGCGTTTGGTTGCTCAGGAGTCCCTCGACCGTTCCGGGCGCTTTGCCTACCTACGCGGAGCCTCATGAAGACAGGCTCCCTGACTCCCAGGCCAGACTCTCCATCCTCCCAGACGCCGGGAGGCTCGGGACAAAGAGCTGCGGCTCCACGGCCGATCTGCGTTCTTGGCCCTGTAGCAGTAGCTACCCCTGGGTCCCAGCCCTGGTCCCCGCCGCCCCCCAGCTCCTCCCGGCTAAAAGGGAACAAAGAGAGGAGAAGGAGCAGCAGTATCGGGGTCGACGGTCCCCGGAGACCCCACCATAGAGGCCGCCTCGCCATCACCCCCCGCCTCCCGGCACGGCCTCGGCCGCCCCCCGCCCGGGTCCGGGCCTTGGGCCCGCCCCGCCGCTCTGGCCCCCTCCTGGGCCCCTGCCGCCGCCCCGGCCCTCCGCCCCTCGGCCTGTCGCTCCGCGCCGCCTCTGCTCTCTGGGCACCATCTACTCCGCGGCCAGAGCCCCTTTGGCATACAGCCCCGGCTTTTGCCGCCCCCACCACAGCATCCCCGACGCTGCTGCCGCCTCCCGACGCTCCAACATGGCTCCCGGCCGCTCCGATGGTTTGCTCCACCTCCGCCCCGATGCCCCAAACCCGGTGGTACAACCCGTTGCGCATGGCAATTCTTGCTACAGAAGCCGTTGCCGCCATCTTTATTGAGGACAGAAGTGCTGCCCACGGTGCTGAATGGAGCGGGGAGTTTCTCCGCTACTCCATCAACGCCCTCCCTTTCCTCCTAATGCGTTGTTCCTTCTTGGTTTCCCAGCCTTTCTTTAGATTGAGGATCTCGACTCCCTTCCGGAGCACTAGTTCCGAACCCTAAAACCAATTTTGGTCTGAAAATGTCTTGTCATAATGCTCTGGTGTTCTCACCGCTCTGGGCAGCGTTACCATGTAGAACGGGGACGATAATGGTAATGACCGGACACCGGCCTGGGCCACTAGCAATAGCGTGTTCAAAGAATAGCGTTAACTATTAACAAGTTTAACTTATGAAACGTTGCAAATATCTCCTTGTTTGCCCCTACAGAGCAGGGTCTGAAAATAACCCCCATGAGGCAGGAAGATAAGCCAGCTCTTCTCTGCCTCGACAGTCACTAGCATCTCCCAGACTTGGGGCTCCTGCACTAGACATCACATCTCTCCAGGCTATGGTTCTTTCCACTGTTCTGAGATGCCACGTGGAACCCAGGGTTGCACCACAGCTGTGAGCCCAGCTTCCTCAGATCCCCGCCCCTCGTCTGCGACAACTGCATCCTTTAACCCCTTGAAGAGCCTGAGAGAAGCTCAATTCTCCCTAGTTCTGGTTCAATCTAGCTTTCTGTCCAACTCCTGGCACGCGCGCATCTCAACTAACCAATAGGTGGACGTGGCGCAACAGACGTCACAGAATACGAGAGTAAAGGCGGCGCATTCCAATCAGAGAGTCATTGTTTCTATTGGCACAATGGGAGACCCCGCCCCTCTCGGAGGACTCCATTGTATGCGGGATGAAGGAGGGCCTCGGGGGTGCCAAGCTAGCCAGCAGAAATAATCCAAAAGGCGCGCTACACTGGTCGGACTCCAGACGTGTCATCGGTAACGAGCTGCAAAGCCAGGTGCAGAGCACTGTGGCATTCTGGCACCGAGACAGAAGTCAGGCCCAGGACCCCAGCACGCTGAACTGGGTGCGGCTCCCCCGGCTGAGCGGTTACTGCTTCAAATAGTCCAAGAACTCCTGGCCAAGACCTCTGGCCCGCCCCCAGATGGTAGCTATGACATCACCAGCAACCAATCAACGCATTCTCTCGCTCCTCGGTTTCTTTGCTTCCGGGAGGCCGGTCTCACGCGGAGGCCTATATCACGCGGGTTGTACCCCCAAGAGGCTGCTAATATCTGCCCATGGGCTTCAGCTGTGTTTTGGATCTTCGAGTCTTAAGAAGGTATTCAGAGTCAGAGTTCCGTGTCAGGTGCACCATTTGTGAGTGCCGGTGGAGTGTCTGCAGAAGCACTAAAGGATTGCTGTTCCCGACTAGAGGAGAGGGGACCTGGTTTTGACCGTGCCCGCCGGTCTGTGGAAGCTAGTGGAAGACACAAATCTGAGGTCGAACAAGGAGGAAGAGAAATGGGATCACAGAAGAGGCGCCTGAATGACTTTAGGGATCTGGACTTCCGGTACAAAATGCCTGAGCAGCAGTTTTAGGGAACCATCCTGGCTCTTGCCGCATGGGCAGACGTGCAAAGGCACCGTGGCTGAGGGAAATGGAGTTCCGTTTCCCGTCCTGGCTTCCACTCTGGGTCATGTCCACTTCAGATGGCACTCCGTGTGGCTCTGCGTCTAACTGTCTCCACTCTTCCTCTTAGGGCTGCTGCGTTCTGGGGGCTCCCTCACCTCTCTTCTTATACGCACTCACTTCTCCGTCCAGCCCATTCCCTAATGCACCTTCTGGAAAAACAAAAATGAGGAGATAGTTCAGCTGGTAAGGGTGCTTGATGCCCAAGTCTGAATGAACACGAGTCTGATCCCTGGAACGCAGATAAAAGTGGAAGGAGAGAGCGGATTCCACGAAGTTACCCTCTGACCTCTGCATGCTACTCCACTCCATAGTAACACGTCCACATTTTCAAATGAAATGTTAATTCTCTCTCTGCTTCCGAGTACAACTTTGCCCCTACTTCCCCCAGGAGATAAGTTAGACCTCCACGTAGTTCATCCTCATTCTCTTCTCAATTATTTCAACGATAGGGTCCACTTAGGACTCAGAGCCCTAGATTTGATGTTGCTGTGAGGCAAGATAAAAGACCAGACAGCCCAGGAGTGAGGGCTTTAGGTCCTCACCTTTGGCATTAGCCTCAGAATTCAGTGCTATGGACATGTTTAGGACTCTGAGGCCAATCAATCCCCGACACCAGAAAAAAAAGAAAGAATCTTGGCCTGGTGTGGTGTCACAGGCTTTTTGTTGGTGGTGTTGTTTTTGTTTTTCGAGACAGGGTTTCTCTGTGTAGTTTTGGTTCCTGTCCTGGATCTTGCTCTGTAGACCAGGCTGACCTCAAACTCACAGAGATCCTCTTGGCTCTGCCTCCCGAGTGCTGGGATTAAAGGCGTGCACCATACCACTTGGTTGTCACAGGCTTTTAATCTAGCACTCAAGAGACAGAGGCAGGCAGATCTCTGAGTTTGAGACCAGTCTTGTCTAAGCAGCAAGTTCCAGGCCAGCCAGAGCTACATAATGAGACCCTGTTTCTAAATAAAACTAGCATACGTAAAAATCCTATCTGTAACTCCTCACCTCTTCACTGGGCTATACCCAAACCCACTTAAAATGGAATGTGTATCTTTCACCTCTGGAGCTGTACAGAATTGCTGGAGAAAAACACAAAATTCTATTAATTGGTCTCATTTTGCATTCATGACCACAGCCTTAGTGTGTTAGAGGGCCTAACCAGCTAATGTAGTAAGGCAAGAAGACCAATTTAAAAATATATATATATATATATATATATATGGTGGGCATAATTCCCAGTTGGTAGAGTGCTTGCTTATCATATAAAGGCTTGGGGTATATCCTCAGCACTGAATAAACCAGGTGGTGTGTGCCTGTAACCCCAGCACTCAAGGATTCTCAGTTCAAGTCCTCAGGTACATAGGGAATCCAGGGTCAGTCTGAGCTACATGAGACTCTGTCCTAAAAATAAAATTAAAAAATCCAAGGGAACCTAAGGGTAAGTTGTCTTTATATTTATTTGATTGATTTGATGTGTATGAGTGTATTGCCTGCCTGTGGGAATGTTCACCACATGTGTGTCCGGTGCCTGCAGAGGTCAGAATAGAGCATCAGATCCCCAGGAGGTGGAGTTACAGATGATTGTGAGCCATCATGTAAATGCTTGGAACTGAACCAGGGCCTTCTGCAAGAGCAACAAGTGACTCTTAACTGCTGAGCCACCTTCCTAGCCTCAGAAGGGCAAACTGTTAAAGTAGGCTTATCAAAGTTGTTGGACATGGGGCTGGAGAGATGGCTCAGTTATTAAGAGAACCTACTATTACAGAAGATTCTAGTTTGAGTCCCAGCACCCACAGCAGGCCATTCACATCTGCCTGTAACTAGCTCCAGGGGAAAGCTGATGATTCTGACCTCTGTGGGCATCTGTACTCGTACACACACACATACACAACACAACACACACACACACACACAACACACACACACACACAGTTTGAAATAGTAAAAAATAAATCTTTAAAAATTGTTAGATAGGCCGGGCGGTGGTGGCGCACGCCTTTAATCCCAGCACTCGGGAGGCAGAGCCAGGCGGATCTCTGTGAGTTCGAGGCCAACCTGGTCTACAGAGTGAGTTCCAGGAAAGGCTCCAAAGCTACACAGAGAAACCCTGTCTCAAAAAAACCAAAACAAACAAAAAATTGTTAGACGTAAAGTCAATTTATAAAAACCAATTCCAATTTCTATTATCTCAGGAATAATTAGAAAATAAAAATCTGGGGTTGGGGATTTAGCTCAGTGGTAGAGCGCTTGCCTAGCAAGCGCAAGGCCCCGGGTTCGGTCCTCAGCTCTGAAAAAGAAAAGAAAAGAAAAGAAAAATCTAAGCTGACATTTGCAATAACATCAAGTAACAGCAAATGTTGAGGGGTACAGCTAATGAAAAAATCGACTACACACACACAAAACACCTCAAAGCTACTGAAATCATCATAAATGGGAGGAATTATGGCCAAATATTGAAGTCAATATCATAAAAGTGCCTGCCAACTCTCTGTCAATTGATATATATGTTCAGTGTGACTCCAGTTGAAATCTCAGAGTGTGTGTGTATGTGTGTGTGTGTGTGTGTGTACTCGTAAACTAGATTCTGAAATATAAAAACAAGAACACTTAAGACAGGAGCTGGAGAGATGGCTCAGTGGTTAAAAGTACTTGCTGTTCAGCCGGGCGTGGTGGCGCACGCCTTTAATCCCAGCACTTGGGAGGCAGAGCCAGGTGGATCTCTGTGAGTTCGAGGCCAGCCTGGGCTACCAAGCGAGTTCCAGGAAAGACGCAAAGCTACACAGAGAAACCCTGTCTCGAAAAACCAAAAAAAAAAAAAAAAAAAAAAAAAAAAGTACTTGCTGTTCTTGCTGATGGCACAGTTCAATTCCTAGCACCTACATGGTGGTTCACACCCATGTTTAACTCCAGTTCCAGGGTCCAACACCCTTCTCTGGCTCTATAGGCTCTAGGCATGCACATGGTACATACACATACATTCAGGCCAAACACACATAAACAGAAAAGTAAATAAAACATTTTCTTTTTTTCAGAGCTGAGGACCGAACCCAGGGCCTTGCGCTTGCTCTACCACTGAGCTAAATCCCCAACCCCACTTTTTCTTTTTAAGAATACTTAAGACAACAGTGCTAAAAAAAACCCCAAAGTTAGGAAGTCAACTTCTATTTATTAGATAGGAGGTTTGAAAAGCTACTGTCGGGTGTTGGTTTAGGGATAGTACACTACTGTTATAAATCTAGGGAGGGGGATAAACGTGTGAACTGAAATTTTTTTTAGATTTATTTTTTTTATGTGTATGAGTGTCTGCTTGCATATACATTTGTGTACCACATGTGTGCCTGGTACTCACTGAGGCCAGAAGAAGATGTCAGCTACCTTGAGACTGGAGTTATAGACCATTGTTAGCCACCATGTGGGTGCTGGGATTTGAACCCAGATCTTCCAGAAGAGCAGCCAGTGCTCTTAACTGTTGAGCTATCTCTTCAGCCCTTGTTTATTTGTTTTTTGTTTTGTTTTGAGAAAAGTTTCACTGTAGCCTTGGTTGGATTGGAACTTGTTGTATAGAGCAGGCTGGCCTCAGTTCACAGAGATATGCCTGGGAGTGCTTGGATTAAGGCTTGTATTACCACTCCTGGCTTGGTTTGTTTTTTTTTGGGGGGGGGGGCTGTTTTTTGTTTTGTTTTGTTTTGTTTTGTTTTTTGAGACAGAGTTTCCCTGTATAGCCCTGGCTGTCCTGGAACTCGTTATGTAGACCAGGCTGGCCTCAAACTCAGAGATCCACCTGTCTTTGCCTCCTGAGTGCTGGGATTAAAGACGTGTGTCACCACCACCCAGGTTTAAAGTAAGGTTATTTAATAGATGCACTAAACAAATGAAAACTTCAACAAACTGGAATATGTAACAATTAACAAATTCTTATTATTAAATGGCAATAAGAAGGGAGCAGGCCGGGCAACGGTGGTGCACACCTTTAATCTCAGCACTCGGGAGGCAGAGCCAGGAGGATCTCTGTGAGTTTGAGGCCAGCCTGGTCTACAGAGTGAGATCCAGGACAGGTACCAAAACTACACAGAGAGACCCTGTATCGAAGAAAAAAAAAGAAAGAAAGAAAGAAAGAAGGAAAGAAAAAGAAAAAGAAAAAAAAAGAAAGGAGCCAGTTAGGAATGACACATGCCTGTAATCCAAGCACTGGGGCTGAGATGGGAAGATGTTATTTGCTGGCCAGGGCTAGGTAGTGAGACCCTGTTCCAACAACAGCAACAATCACAACAATAAAAGAATAGTAACCATCCCACCATAGCCCTGTGATCTTACAGACTCAGCCTCTTTGAAGGCTGAGATAGAAAAGTTATTCAAGTTGAGACACCATAACAAGATCTTGATGGATTGATGGATGGATGGATGGATGGATGGATAGATGATAGATAGATAGATAGATAGATAGATAGATAGATAGATAGATAGGGAGACTTTACTGTAAGTATAAAATCTAAGGACTCATGTTGAATACATATATAAGTCAATAAAAGATTCACAAATCAATAGATATATGGATAAGAGATTTGAATTATTAACATTACACCTGAAAATAATTGACTAGCCAGTAAACTAATGAAAAAGTGCTTAATGTCTTTAGTCATCAGGGAAATACAAATGAAAAAAAATAAATTGTATCAGAATGATGAGGATAAAAATGGCAATAGGAAGCTGTTTCTCTATGTGTTTATGCTGCATATAGAATCCAGAACCTTGTGCATGGGGAGTACATGCCCAGCCATACCAAGTTTTGGGGAAGACAGGAAGCATTAGAACTCACAGATACTGCTAGAATTTATATTGGTAGAAAAGTTTTGGGTACCTGGGAGGTAGTGGTGCTTGCTTTTAATTCCAGCACTCTAGAGGCAAAGGCAGTTGGATCTCTGTGCGTTTGAGGCCAGCATGGTCTACAAGAGTAAGTTCTAGGACAGCCAAGACTACACAGAGAGATCCTGTATCAAACAAACAAACAAACAAAACAAACAAAAAAAAGCATCTTCCATCTCATTCCTCTAGTACTCTCTTCTAGCCCTTCAATATAGTTCTTGGCCATCTCAGTTCATTCCTCTCTAGTTCTTACCCATCTAGTTCTTCCATTCTCTTTTCTTTTCCCCTTCTTGTCCTTCCAAATCTCTTTGTGTTGTTGTTGTTGTTGCTTGTTTCAAGATAAGTTTTCTTTGTGTAGCCCTGGCTGTCCTGGAACTTGCTCTGTAGACTAGGTGGCCTTCAACTCAGAGATCCACCTGCCTCTGCCTCCCTAGTGCTGGGAGTAAAGGCATGCGCCACCACCCCTGGTAATTCATGCTCTTTGAATACGGTACTTTTCATGGTGTGTTATCCTTCCATTAAAAGGGGGAACAGCTGGGGTGATGACCCAGCAGCTAAACCACTTGCCATGTAAATGTGAGGACCAGAGTTTGGATCTCCAGCACCCACATGAATATTGGATGGGTGTGGTGCTGCTCATAATTCTCCAGCTCAGAGGGCAGGCTGGATATCCTTGAAGCGTCTAAGCTAATCAGACTAGCTATATTACTGAGCTCTGGGTTTGATTGGCAGACTCTGTTTTAATGAATAAGGTGAAGAGCTATTGGGGAAAGATGCCCATTGGCCTTGAGCTTCCACGTGAACATGCATCTGCACATATGTGCTCATACATACACAACACAACACAGATTAAAAGAAAAAAAAAAGATTTCTCCTCATTGTAGCCTCAGTTAGTGTCTTTTGAGAACTGAGCTGAGCTCTCCACCCTTCTCAAGCTGTGCTTGAGTAGCTTGGGGTCCATTGCATCTCCCAATTGGACCAGACCTTTAGGCACCCACTTTAGGTGCCATTTCTGGTCAAAGCAATGCCCAGCCCACAGATTCCTACTGTCCCTTCTGCTTCTCCAGCCCATCCAAACACTGCCCTTTATTGGCAGGGAACGTGCTTTCTGTTCCTCGATCCTTCTCTCGCCTAGCCACATCCCACATCTATTCTTCCAAGCAGCTGGAGAGGTGTGGTCAGGCTTCCCTTCCTGAGAGGAATCTTTTGGTTCACCACAATCAACCTTTATGGCTTAAATTCTATGTTGTGAGATCATCCATCATCAGGGTGTTTGCTGAAGGGGTTTTGGAGTCCTGCCCCTCCCCCAGAATGTTTGGGAACACGACCCAGTATTTATGTAACTGTTGGCTAGGACTTCTGCATCTCTTACAGACATGTGCAGGACCCATTGGACAGTCCTGCCAACGTGGGTGTGGGCTTCTTGGAGCTTACATTGTTTATCTAGGAGCCAGCCCTAGGACAGAGGACAGAACAGCCAGCTCTTCCCACAAGGTCTGTGTGTACATCCTGGCAGGGCAAAGCAAATAGCAGATGATGTCTGACGTTCCTGTTTCAGCTTCCCGGGAATGTCTGCTTTTCACTGAATTATGTTGTCTCCTGAGAACAATGATTTCCTGCCTGTAGCACTCCGGTGAAAAGTCATGGCTGGAAACCAGTATCATTAACTCTGGATGTACTATGAGTAGGCTGTGTCCCTCCACCAGAAAGAAGCCTGTGAGCTTAGCAATCTGACAGAGCCAGTGGCTAAGGAGGAACACTGCCTGGAAGATCACTGAGATTCCCTCTACCCCATAGGTTTCCTTTGAAATGCTCCTGCCTCACTTTCCTGAGCAACGGTTGAGGCCCTGCGCTGAGCTGAGTGAGCTCTGTCTGCTACATGTATTGTGTATGAAGGCTGGAGGGTGGTAACATGTTTTTCTCTATAGCTCTGCACCTTTAAATTTTTATTTACGTTAAAAAATGTATATGAATGTTTTGTTTGCATGGATGTATGTCCACTACATTTGTGTCTGGTGCCTGCAGAGGTCAGAACAGGGCACCAGATGCCCTGGAAATAGAGTTACAGATAATTGTGAGCCACTTTGTAGGTGTTGGGAACCAAACCTGAGCCTTCTCCAAGAGCAGTCAGTGATCTTAACCTCTGAGCCACCTCTCCAGCCCCTCTATTTAAGGAAAAGAATTTTTTTTGTTTTTAATCTTGTGTGTATGCATAGGTATGTGTGAGTTTGTGCAGTGCCTGAAAAGGCCAGAAGAGGGCACTGAATCCCCTGGAGCTGGAGGAGCTATTGCCGGGTTGTAAGCCTCCTGATGTGGGTGCCGGAATTGGACTGGGATCCATCCCAAGAATGCAGGTGCTCTTCATGTTTTAACCGCTGAGCCATCTCTCCACCCTCCTCCACCTTCCATTTTTCTAATTACATTTTATTATTTTGTGCATGTGAGCATACACAGGAACGTAGCACAGCACACATGCGGAGGACAGCTTGCAGGAGTCTTTTCTCCAGCCCCTGCCTTCAGCAGCCTGTTATGATTCTGGGTGTGTGGATCTGTGTGAGGAATAGGGACCTCAGTCAGGTAAGAAAGACCTGAAGAACCAGACTCTGTTGCTGTCTGAGGGCCCTCACTCCCCGCTCCGCCCACTTTGAGTGAGAACCACCATGCTGACCTGAAAGAGAATGAGGTTTTTGTCAATCTCCAACCTCTAATAATGCAGGAATGCACCCTTAACCCCATCCTGCTTAACACAGTCCTTCAGAATACAAAAATGAGAAGATCTCTGAGAAGAGATCATGATCAGAGAATCATGGTGGACCAAAAATAACAAGAGAAATAATGCTAATCAAGGCCAGCATGCTCAGGGAGAGCAAGCTGGGAGAAGGGCCTGCTCCACTTGAGACTGACTATGCAGGAGCATGTGTGAGGCCCTGGGTTCAGTTGCCAGCATGAGAGGGAGGGAGATGGAGAAGGAAAGAGAAGGGAGAAATAGAGAAGAGCTGTAACTGTGCAGGACTAGATAACTTTATTTTTCATTTCTGGTGAGACAAGATCTCACTATGTAGCCCTGGCTGGCCTGGAACTATGTAAACTAAGCTGATTGTGGGTATCCATCTGCTTCTGCCTCCCAAGTGCTAGAATTAAAGGTGTGCACCACCATGGCCAGCAAAAAGATATAAATGAAACTCAAGAGATAGATACCTACGTGTGTCCCTGGGTCACTTGGTTGACTGGGCCCTAGAAGGCTGGATAGGACCCTTAGGACTACAGAGGCCAGTCTTGTCAAGGCCCATCACTTCTTTGGACTGCAGATGTCAGTATAAGCTGAAGCAGTGAGGTCCTGAGGCCCATCTGCCCCACTCGCCCCCCCAGGATCATACAGGGAAGCCCGATTCCTGATGCCTAGAATTTATTTCTGAAGGAGAGCTGTAGCACATAGGAAAATACACATGGCTTTCGGTCTACTTTTTTTTTTTTTCCCAGAGAAAATAGATTCTGTCATTGGCTTTCTGAGCACCATCATCCTGTTCCATGAGGTTCCAGGATGAATGGCCTGTCTCAAAGATCCCGCTTTCAAGGCAGCAGCCTAGCCAAGGCCTCTGGGGTTGAAAGTAGGGGTTTGGGGGACAGCAGTCCCTAAGGGGGTAAGGGCTGCACATGAGCAACACTCACTGCAAAGCTAAGGCAAAGAACAGAGCTGGCGGGAGGTGCCTCCCCTCACCCTAAGGACATGGCTTACTGAGGCTCAAGACTCAGACCAGGCAGTGGGTAGGGATGGCGGTGGCCCAGCCTGGAGCAGCAGCAGGACTCTGGGTATGCACATGGGTATGGGGGGTTGGGTGGCATGCTGAAGAGGCAGCCTATCAGCAAACAGAGGGTCTTCAGCTTGCACATTTCCTCTGCCCCAATATAGTTCCCAGACTGTGGTCCCCAATCCTACACTTGGCCCCTTACACTGACTACTTCAGGTAAGGGGCCCAGCTCCGGTCCCTTCTAGTTCTTTATCCCCTCATAATGTCGGTGCCAAACATTCTTAGAGCAAAGCCCCTGAGCTCCCTGCACCCTGACCAGGGCTGCAGAGAAGGGAGAAAAGAGAAGTGCTAGCTGGGGACCTCTCCCAGCTCTGGGAACTCCTTGTACATCTCTTGGACAATCATGCGGTCCATCTGGCACTGGGGTGAGGCCTCTTCCTCGGCCAGGATGCGCCGCAGCGTAGCCTGCAGGTCTGACAGCCGATGGCGGTGCTGCAGGTAGGATGTGGAGCGAACCACAGCATGCATCAGGGAGAGGTACTCCATGCGCAGCTGTGGGAAGAGCAGATTGGCTCAGAGACCCCCAGAGAAGTACTGCAATCACCCTCAGAGAGGGACTGGCCATTACTGCCCCATGGGCTCTAGGACTACAAACCAGCTGGTACTTCTCGAATACCAGAACTGCATCTCTAGGACCTAGAATGCAGTCAACACTAAATGGCTCTTAGAGCTGTTGAATAGTGAATACATGAATCACTCCAGCCACAGAGTTCCAGAATACGGCTGCCCTGGAAAGTCCTGCCAGTCCTTTGATGCTAGGTCCCCTAGATACCATGCATGTCAGTCAGAATCCTTGGCTTCTCGCTCTGTCTCTTGCCCCAGAAGATCTTAATTACACCCACAACTTCAACAATAATCCACTCTCACACATACATCTCATGCAGATCTGTCCTGTGAGTGCCCAACAAGAACATCCAGTTGCTGACTTGGCATCTCCTCCATAGCTCCGACGCCTCAAATCCACACACCTTCCACCAAACCCAGCATCTTCCCCCAACATCCCCAGGGTGAAAGGCTTCCCATGTTCTTTACTCTAGGACAGAAACATTGCTTTGATCCAAAAGTTCAGGCCCGAATGCATGTGTCCCGATTCCCCTGTATCCAGTTCTGACTTACTCTGCTGTGTCTGTTCTCCTTGTCCTGCTGTCCATCTTCTCTCTCGAACCTTAGGTGATCTTGTGCTTTCTAAAACCCCCTTGTCTTCTGCTCTCTGCACCCACAATTCACCTGTCTTCACTAGAAAGCACAGCAGAGCCCACCACTGCCTGTCCCCTGCCTCACCTGCTCATCTCTTGCAGTGGTCCATTCTCTCCAACACGTGGCCCATTTCTCTATGCTTACTGGAGAATCCCGCCTAGGTCAGGGCACGTACCAGCACCTCCACCTTTAAAGACCCTCCCTGATCCCATAGTGTCTCCTTTTAGCACCTGTCTCCACTTTTTTTCTGTTTCCCTGTACAGAAAATTGGTGACCTTCACTGACTGCTTCCAAGTCCCTCCTCATTTCCACTCCCCCAGTAAATTAATAATTTCTCACACTTTCCATTCAGACTCGACCCTCCACTGCACTGGCTCTGTGGGCCAGTCACCATTGGTGTCCACGCGGAAGCTGCAAAGGCTAACTCTCGGCTCCATCTTCTCCCCGCTCCAAACACATGGTCTGTGGATTGCTCTCACTCACCAGGTTTTGTTCCTGGGTTTCTCCTTCGTTGAGCCCTGCTGTGTCACAGCTAAGGTCCAAGTTTCCTGCTGACTCCATCTATCTAATATCCTAGGTGACCACACTCTATCACAAGCTCTCTGCCGTATTTCTGAACAGACTACTCCAGTCTGTCTCTAGTCCCAACTCATCCACTGCCTCCCTGATGCCCTGGCACCTGAGTATCTTGCAGTTATCTCCTAAACAGTTTATTTATTGTTCTCAGTTTTGGGGACTGAAGCCAGGGCCTCATGTATGCAAAGCAAACTCTATCACCTGAACTATCCCCAGTCCTTGTCTTCAGTCTTAACCCACTCAAAACACAACTCTCGCCATCAATCACCAGCACTCCATCCACCCAGCTGCTCAACACCAACCCAGGAGCAAGCCCTGCAGGCCCACCTCCAGCACAGCCCAAACCGGTCCTGTTTCCCCACCCACTCCTGCCACGGGCTTCCTGGCTCCCAATCAGCCCTCACACAGGAAGGCAGTGAGTTACTTCCGGTTCTGAGAAGCAATCTCAAGCCACAGCTACAGCCTCAAAGGCTCTGTAAAAACCACTGCGTCATCTGCATCTTTCCACCCCGACTCTCTTCAGACATCCTGTTCAGACTGCCACACAGAAGGCTGCCGTGGGTTCAGACACAGCTGTCCTGGCTTCCGGGTGGCCTTCCACACTCCCTGCTCCCTCACCTCCACTAATGTCACAGTCACCCCACTTTGGTTACGATGTCACTCAGCTCCCATCCCCACTGCAGCAACCTCCGGGCACCTTGTCTCCAGGTGACAGGTCCGCAATCTGCCGCACAGTGATGTCAATAAGTGCCATCATGTCTGTGTGGTAGAAGATGGAAGCAGTGGCAGGGCTGCTGAACACATCCTGCAGGAACTTGAGGACAGAGTGTGGTGGCTGCGGCTCATGTTTGAAGATACGCACAGGATCATCTAGGAGGCAAGGTCACAGGAGTCAAGGGGGTCCGCGTTGGGGTCCCAGAGTCATCCCGGAGGATTAGAGAAGTCAAAGCAGGGGAGGTGACGGAGTCACAGGGCATCGGAGTGACACCCATGCAGACTTCTAGGCTCTCACCCCCTCTGTTCAGAAGCAAAAGCAGCTTCTCGGAGAAGATCTTAACATTGGTGTGTTTGCTCAAGGCAGCCATGATGACGTTCTGGTCAGGAGCTGAGGAAAGACATGGATGAACATAGATGAGTGTGTAGTACAGAGCCCACAAAGCCCCACCTGGGTCAGCTGCCCTCCCGACGGGCTCACCCCACCTGTCAGGTGCAGGTTGAGAGCCAGAAGCAGGTTCATGCAGAGGTCTGGCAGCTGCTCTGTGGTGTCCAGTGGAAGGCCGTCCTCAACGATGCTTAGCAGAAACTGGGCAAAGGGTGTGCCCAGGTGTTCTGAAAGAGGAACGTAAAGAATCTACAGACTCAACTCTTCCTCGTCACACAATCCAGCCTCCTTGACTTTCTGTGAGCCTTGGGAACACCCTCTCCTTGTCAGGCTATAGTCAGCAGGTCTCCGGGCCCTTGGGCCCTGCATGGGTTCTACCTCTGGGGCCTGTCTCCAACTCATTAGCAATCTGCATACTCACCATAGTGTGCATAGGGCACTGCCTCTCCCATGGAGAAGACCATGGCCAGGACGAGAGCCGAGTAGCAGAGCTTCTGGTGGTCTAGGAGGGTAAGGCAGGCAGTCAGCAATCCCCAGAGTGCCAGGCATCCCCGGCAGATGGTGGGAACACTCTCCGAGGCACAGGGAGCGGCCCCCACCCCACCTCACCCTGTGTGTCGGTCTGCATGTCTCGTGCCAATTCCACAGGCAGCACGGATGATACAAGTGTGGAGATGATCGCTGCGTCTAGGCTGCACATGGCACCGAAGCATTTGAGGAGCAGCAGCCGCAGCGACGCTCGGTGTTCCTGAAGGAAGAACCCGCGTGCTCAGTGCCCTGACTCCTGCCCACATTCCTCTGTGCCCACTCCCTGGTCTCATACGTACCATTTGGTAATAGGCCACCAAGGCCAGGACAGACTCAAACTCATTCCTTTTGCACATTTTTTTGCAAACTTCGGGGTCTGCATCAGTCTGTAGAGAAGAGAGAGTGAGAGTCACTCAGTGTGAGATGACCACGTGTGGGCAGAAGATACCTGAACATTAAGGATGGATGGTCCCTACCCCATACCAGGATATGCAGTAGTTCTTCCAAATAGCAGCGGATGACATCCTCGTCCTCATACAGCGCCCAGCTGCGCTGCTGGGCGTCGTCCTTCCTTCGAGCTAGGTCTGCAAAGATCACCTCGAGTCTCTGCTGGTCGTGGCAGATCTGTCCTGAAGGTAGGGCTGTGCTCAGGTCCTGGGGGAACAGGGCAAAGCGTGGCTCAGTAAGATCCCTGCACATCACCAGCTCCAGGAAGCCTCCAAGGCCTGGGCCCCTAAGGCTATCTCTGAGCTGAGGTCCCACAAAATCCACACTGGGCAGGGCAACTCCAGTCTCGACCTCCTGGTACAAGATTCCTGCTTAAGACACAGCTGTGGGAATCTCTAATGTCCTCTCCCACGAGGCAGGCATTGACTCTGTCCCTCCCTGAATGTGACTCAGAGTCCTCATTTCCGTTCTACACAGGACGCCAGCTGCTATGCCAAGGCATACATATCACTGGCCTCTACTCACTCCAACCAAAACTACAGGTGGAGCCTAAGGAAATACCTTTGGCTCACCCAAACCCCAACAGGTAGTCAGCACTCACCATCCCCATTCCTTCTCCTGACCAGTAACCTCCAAGACAGGGTTTCTCTGTGTAGCCCTGGCTGTCCTGGAACTCACTCTGTAGACCAGGCTGGCATCAAACTCAAGAGATCTGCCTGCCTCTGCCTCTTGAGTGCTGGGATTAAAGGCGTGTGACACCACACCCCCAGCACCAGTGTCCTAATTTTGACAAGGGACCATAGCTTTCTTGAAATGCCCGCATCTCACTCACTACCATCCAAGTTAGCAGCTAGCTCACCAAGCACCTTTCCCGTACACTTCCAAAGCTGGCAAGGGATTGCTCTCACCTACGTCCTGTGTCGATTCTTTCCCTGAACTCAGAATCCAGAGGCAGAGGAGCCCCAGCAGATAGTGGGGAAACCCCTCCAGGTGGCGGGGAGCTTGCCCTGTTCCCACTCATCCTGGTCTTACCACCTGCCTCAGGCCCACCTGCTCCCACACCACCTGCGATCCAGCCATGCCGGCCACCGTCTTCCAATTCCTCCTTCCTGTGAGCCATGCTCTGTCCTGCCCCTTGGTCCTTGTCCAGGCTGAGTCTCTGTCTAGAATGTTCTTCCTTTCTCTGTCATGGGTCAACTCAAATGACCCAGCGCAACAAAAGCCAAGAACCAGGCTTGGTGTTGAACAAACACCTGTCACAGACAGCCTGAACGAACGTGTGAGGGCAGGAGCGGGGTGGGACTAGCAGGCTGGCTGAGGGTGGAAGGCTCCTTGGCCATGTTGCCCACCCTCACCTTGCCCTCTACCAGCGAGAGGAGGACCTGCTCCATGACAGGTGAGCTGGCTGGTACGGAGGCCTGTATGTGACCCACCACGACACCAATGGCCACACGACATAATTCATGACTCAGGCCGGTGTTTCTCCGCACGAGCTCCATCAGCTCTGCCCCAATGGTCCTTGGCACAACTGTCTCAGCAGCTGGCTTCTCCTCTGTGGTCTCCAGGCTCAGTGCATCCAGCGCTTCCAGGTCGTCAGGGGCAGAGTTTGTATCGGCTGCCACCTCCTCTACAGGGGGCTCAGGGGATGGTGCCTTGGAGGGAGAGGGCTGGACCTGGGACACAGTGGTGTGGGCACCTCGGCGAGGTACAGGTGGGGGTGTGGGTGAGCAGCTGGGACCTAGCTCAGAGGGGCTGGAAGCAGTATAGAGTGTGTCCATGGAGGTGCTGCTGACTGATGAGCCACTGGACATAGAACTACCCCCAGAGGGTATTGAGGTGCGGCCACCTGTGAGTAGAAAGTAAATGCTATGCTGGGGCAACCCACTGGGGGCCCCATGCTTCCTTGCTCAAAGACCCTGACCCTAGTACAGGACCCCCTCTGCTAGGCCCTATCTCCTCACCAAGCCTAGAGCCCCCAAGTGCCCGAACACAGGACTCTAGATTCTCCCCCAGTTCAGAGCTGCCATGTGTCTACCATGAGCAGACTCCCGTCCCAGTTACCCCAGCCTGGTCCTCTCACCGCTCCCTGAGATCACCAGGGCCTCGCGATCTCGGCGCTTCACCGGTGGGGGTGGGGTGGCAGGTGCTGCTCGGCGAGGCTGCGGTGGGACCTGAGAGAACACACGTGGGATCAGGGAGGGCAGGCTGCTGGCTGCCCCTGTGGCCCAAGCAGACCCCTTGAGTCTCCGGATAAAGTCTTAGTCCCACACCCTCCTTCTAAAAAGATACCCTCACTCCATACCTGGTAGAGGACTCCATCCGTCCCAAGATGCTCAGAACTGGGCAGGCTGTGCTGCCGTTCAAACCCAGTTCGACACACCCCATTGGGCTGCCTAGATACAGCAGCATCCAAATGGTGGTCACTGGTGGATGAGGTCATAACTGAAGCACTGGAGGCTGAGGGACCCCTTCGAGACAATGTTTCTTTCCGGTGATGGATCAGCTTCCTGACAGAGACACAGACATACCGTGGCGGGGAGGCTCCTTCCTACTCCCGAAGTCCTCACTTGGTACTTGTGGGATGCTGGGCTCTCACAGTACAGGCCCCTCATACTTCCATCTTTCTGTTCCATTCTGTGGTACCTCATGCTAACCCTAATACTGCCCCTACAGTATCTCTGGCCCTATGAAGGAGCCCACCCACTGCCACGCTCAAGGGAAGTGGTACCTGCCCCTCCCAGACACTCACTGCAGGACTCCACGCTGCTCCAGGCTGTACTTGCCACCTTCCCGCATGGCTGTGTTGTGCACGGCCTCAATGGCCCGGTCAATTGCTTGGAGGACATCTTGCTCCATGCCCTAAAGGTAGGTGGGCAGTTAGACCTGGGGGCCAAGTGGGGTCGATCAGCCCAGCCCCAGCCCAGGCTGGAACTGGGTAGAGGACCCACTATAGCTGAAGCCTAGAAGTCTGGATACTAGCAGACAGCCACAGTGGAAGCTGGAATGAAGTACTCAAACAGCATCACTCAGAAAGCAGGGGCACGGGGGGGGGGGGGGGGGGGTGTCTCTGTGACGGTTCTTTACATTTAGGGACCCCTCAGGATTTTAGCTCATATAGATGCTTGGCAAAGGCATTTCTGAAAACTATAGGTCTGGAGTGAAAGCACAGAAATCCCAGATTGGGACCAGGCATGTATACCTAGCCTACCCTTGGGCTTGGCTCGGAGCCCAGAGTGAAATGCCAAAAGGAAGACTCCAGTGTCTAGAATCCTTAATCAGTCACTCTGGATGCTACTGATCCTTCACAAAACCAAGGTCACACTCCAAAACAGCTTCTTCCCCACAAAGCCCTTCCAGACAACTGGGAGGTAAGAATGGGTCAATTGACCTCCCTTTCGTGCCCCTAAGCTGTTCTTCTAGCTTTTCAGAACACCTCTGGGAAGCCCCTCGGTGCTTGTGGTAAATAAGGGGCTTGAACGACGGGCCTGGTTCCTGGCCTATGCTATCATTCTCTGTAATCCAGGATCCGTTCTACTCCACTGTCTGGCGCGGAGGGAGGTGTGTGTTAGCTGTGGGGCTGCCCAGGATACATGGTCCCCCAGGCTCCACAGGAACCCCCAGAGCCGAAGTGAACACACTCCAGGGTGGAGTTCTGTTGTTTTGGTGGGCTGGGTGGCGGCCAAAGCTGGACAGGAACTCACAGTAATCCTTCCAAATGCTGAGACTGTGGGTGTAAGCCATCATGCTTAGTTCCAGAGTGAGTTTATGAAGCTTCTCTGATGGGGTCAGATGGATACAGGGGTCAGCAAAGTCCTTCATATGGCATAAGGGGTACAGTGGTGGAGGGCTGGGGGGGGACAGAAAGAGTAAACCGCGTGTATACACAGATAAGAGGACAGATGTGGAGAGAGAAGGCCCCAGACACAGGCAGTGAAGACTCAGCTCCACAGTAGAACGGGAAAGGCTGAGGAAGAAAGATAAACGCCAGGTAGAGTAAAAATGAGACAGAGATGAGCAGAGACCATTCCTTCCCAAATTCCCAGCCACTGGCCTGACTGAAGCAGGGGATCCACAGGCTCTGAGGAAGAGGGAGGACTTCCCCTAGAAGTCTCCAATAAGACCCCAGTGCTCAAAAGGCTGAGCTGGGTGTGACACATTTTAGATCCAACTGACCTTGTGTCTCTCACCTCTAGATAAGAGGAAACTAAGGGTCCATGAGGAGGCCCCTAGAACCTCCCCTTTGGTAAGACCAGACAACATTTCCAACTTTAGCACATTATTCCTGTCCTTAACTGGGCCTGGACAGGATGTTTCCATAGCTAGGGACCAGGGCAGGGCAGGAGTCTGGCACAAGCCAGGCTGCTTTGGGCTCTCCTTCTTCCTACAGTCAGGACAGATTAACTGGAGAACTGCAGCAGGACTACTCCTGAGGAAACAGGAACTGGAGCCACAGCTTCCGCTGGAAGGAAACCAGGCCATCTTCATAACAGGGGAAGCCATGCAGAGGCCTCCCTTCCTCACAGCTCCCATTCCAGGATGGAGCTCCCCAGATTTCAGAGGAAAGAAAAGCCAAGAAGTCAAGACTGGAGGCTTGGAGGAAGTGGAGGCAGTACCAGGGAGCACTGTGAGCAGGGGCCAGGGGCCTTGGTTCCAAAAGGGTTCCGGGAATAGTCCTTGGGTAGAGATTGAAAGACGGCTGAATTCAGAATACAGAGATATTACAGGAATTGAGTGTCGAATAAGGGATGGGAATGCCTATGACTTGGGGGTCCAAGTGTGTGGGTCGGGGTTGGGGCTGAGAACCTGGAGGGTGGTTGGGGAAACAGGTGGTGTATGAGATGATACAGTGTCAGTGGAGGGCATGGTGGTCTTTATGGTAAAGGTGGAGGTTTCAAATGGTGCGGGGAGGGAGCAAGAGTGTGGAATCCTAGGGACTCAGTAAAGGGGAATAATAAGGACTTGGGATCTTAGGGACTTGGGTAATGGACTGGAGTCTCTGGGTCCAGCTAAGGAATTCTATTTATATGAAGGCTCTGATTCTGGACACAGGGGAGCCTGGAGCGCCAGTCCCAGGATTCAGCTTTTTATAGGCCTGCGATTAGATGTCATAGGCCTAGTCTTTGATGGGTACTGATGGCCCCTGGGGTCTCAGTCCTTAAGGCTCTTGGGACTTAAGGTCAGATTCTCAAACTCCCTGTCTGGTAGAAGTCCTGAAGAAGCTAGCTGAGCTTCCTGGATCGGTTCTGCGTACCGGTGAAGGGGTTCAGTCGAGAGGCCTGGCAGGGAGGGACACACTCACCTGCAGACGATGCAGGTAGGCAGGCGGCACGTACCCCGTCTCGCCACTGCGCGCCCGTGCAGCTAACCACCAGTGCGTGCTGCTGCGCTCCAACACCAGGAAGGTCTCGCCCGCAGCGAACGCCATGGCGTTGGGCTCCGCCGAGCGGAACGCATACAGCGCGCGGTACATGGGGCCTGACCGGGCCGCTCCGGTCTGGGTACGAGACGGAGGTTGCGGTGCCGGGAAGCCAGGCCCGGAGAGCCGCGCCGCGCTGCGCTCGCCCCGCCCCGCCCCGTGACACGCCACGCGTGCGCATGCGCGACTGCCGGAGCCCCGCCCCGGGAGCGAGTCGGCTCCAGCACTGGAGCGCCGCGCCCCCTGGCGGCCCTGAGAGGTTCGGCAGGGCGGGGTGGTGCTCCAGAGTCTCTTAGCCCCTCAGACCTCAGACTCAAGTCAGGTAATTCCGGTCCTAGCTCGCTCTTGCTGGCCTTCCTCCTCCTTTCCCTTCTCTGGTGAGAGCATTGCTTTTCTTCCCACCTCCTGAGGAAGGCGCACAGGGCTTGCAGCCGGTGCGTCCCCGGAGATGGGGATGTGGCGCTTTGCTTTGAAGAATACTGATCAGACATTTGGAAGTCCTTCGCGGGAAGACGTCTTCTTAGCGAGTCTAGGCCTCACAGTGCCTTAGCACCAAGTTTCTTCTCTGTCACTGAGGTGGTGGGCAAGTGTGTACTGTCCGAAATGCATCTCTGCTTCCCAGCACACCGCACTCTTCAGCCACTGGCTCCCTTCCTTTCTATCCTGAGTCTCTGCACCTGTTCTCTCTGCTTGAGCGCTCCCTTCTGGACCATGCTCCAACTTCTATCAATCACTGTTTTGTCGTCACAAAGGTCTCAAAGTCTATGACCTTGAGGTCATATTCATTCCTCTCTCTCTCTCTCTCTCTCTCTCTCTCTCTCTCTCTCTCTCTCTCTCTCTCTCTCTCTCTCTCTGTGTGTGTGTGTGTGTGTGTGTGTGTGTGTGTGTGTGTGTGTATCTCCCATTTTTTAAAGGCAGTAGTTATGTAACCCTGTCCTCCTGCCCCAACCTCACAAATGGCCCTTCTGGAAAAAGAAGGGGTGAGGAGCAAAAGGCTAATAGGGGAGGGATTGAATTCATGGGGTTTGGAGAACATGCAGGAGGCAGAGGCTGGAGAAAGATCAGCCTGGGCTTCATAGTAAGACCCTGTTTCAAAGAAAAAAAGAAAAATCATCCTTGATCTTCAGCCCAGACCTCTCAGTCTTTGAAATCCTTGCCATGCCAGAGTCCCAGGTGAAGAAGGCATCAAGGGTCTCCACTGAAAGCCTGACTCTAGGGGGCACCGGATGTATACACCATCAAACCTAAAGCTTTTGGTTTTTAATTTTATTCTGTAACTATGTAGACCAGGCTGGCCTCGAATTCATGGTGATCCACCCGCCTTTGCCTCCCAAGTATTGGGACTAAGGGTATGTGCCACGACACCAGGCCTTTTTTGTTTTTTTGTTTTGTTTTTTTAGACAGGGTCTCACTACGCAACCTGAAACTAACAGCAATCCCACTGCCTCTGCCACACCTAGCCTTCACTAATCTGTTTTTAGATATAGTAGAGGTAGGCCCAGTGGGACTTGAGAGCTGTCAGAAGGTTCAGCTCAGACAAGCATTTGACATCCAGATCCTGGCTTCTCCATACCAAATGTTTCTGCCGATTTTTGACCCCCCTTTCTCCCTCCCCGCTTCCAGAAGCTCTCCAGGCACAAGGTAGTAGCTCTTTGGGGCAGTGCTGGCAAGTCTTTGTGAAGACAAGACTGGAATGACCATGGGGCTGCTGAGGAGCCGTGGCAGGTGTTCAAGCCAAAACCACCCTGTCCAAAACTACATGTCCTCCACCTGGGCTCATGGCTACCAATAGACCAGAGACCAGTGGCTACTTGAGACCCCAGCATGGGGTCCAGGGTATCTGAGATTACTATGTCCAGCCAATTAATTACTTGCTGCCAACACAGAAATCAAGGACCCAAGTATTGAAGCGCCTGTTGTCCAACTTCTTAAGCTGTGTGGGGCCGTGGGAAAACCTATGCCAATTGTACTTTTGTACAAGGGTAGTAGAGACCCAGCCAGCATAAACCACAGTGACCTGGCTAAGTAAGTATAACTGGTTTTGGTGATTGCAAGGTGTTAAACTGGGACACTCTAGACAAAGCTAAGCCATTGTGAAGCTTCAATGCAATCTACAGAGTGGGTGCAGGGACTGGGAGGTCACAACACACAAAGCTTCTGCAGATGGGGAGGGAGTATGCATGCTTAGAAAGAATGACAGCATCACTGTATACAATAAACAAAAAGGTCTGTATTAGGACATTTACACTCAGGGAAGAAAGAGGTATCTGCATCATCAAATGTGGAATGTTGAAGAAATAGTTAAAATAAATAAAAGACTCTGAGCATGGCTGGGGCTGGCTCAGGCTGGGGGGGGGGGGGTCACAGAGGCCACCATCTATCAGCTCCAGGCTGCAGAGGCCACCACCTGGCCATACTGGCCTCCTCCCCGACAGCACAGCTGTAGGGGGGACACAGAGAGTCTCTCAGGTACTGGAATAGCTAGCAAGCTCACTCCCCACTCTCCTCACTTATCTCTGTGACAATGTCTATCAGGCTCTGGAGCCCAAAGATATAGCCAGCATCCTGGCCCTCATGTACCACACTGTCCTCGCCATACAGCCTGCAGGTGGTATGTGCAAAGTCGATCATGCGCACATCAACTGAGCTGGCACCAATGGGTTTGTAGGCATAGGCACCGGCAGACTCATCAGCTGACTCTTCAGAAAGGTCTTCCAAGTCCTCAGCATCTGAGTCCAGGGTCACTTCTGGCCACTCTTTACCATCGTAAATGACCAGTAGGGAACTTGAATAGAAGCGGTAGGATTCCTGTCGTTCCAACACAGCCTTGAGCTCAGTTAGCTTCTTGAGAACAGGGCCCAGGAGCTCACGGCGAAGGTACCGCCCATTGTGGAAGAACTGGAAAAGTGCCTCCTTGAAGCCCTGCACCGAAAGCTTCCGCCCATGGTACTTGTTCATGAACATGAGCTGCCCAGTGCCTGCCTGGTACACCTGTGGGAGAGATCAGCAAGTCAGGGTCAAACGGCATTTCAAGACTTCGACACTGAATGAATGAGGGTGATATGACTGATGAGATCTTGTACCTGAGTGCATCAGTCACACAGGAGGGCCTGTCTTTGCTCGGCATCCACCCAGAATATGCCCTGTCACCTAGGTTCAGTCACTGTATTCAAGGCCCCTATTCTGCAACTAGATCAACAGAGATGGCTTAACTTTGCATCCTAGTATATGGACACATACATATGGACTCAGCCAGCCAGACTAGCCTCAGAGGGCTCAACTAGGAATACATGCTTTCTTTTTTAACCAGAAAGCAATAGACTCAGGTAAGACCAAACCTAGATTTAAAAAGACAAAAACAAACTGTGCATGTGTGTGTCTATGCTGGAGATCAAATCCAGGGCCTTGTGTATGCAAGGCAAACACTCTACCATTGAGCTGTATCTTAAGTTCACTCAAATCTGCTTTGTTTTTGGTACTGGGTACTAAACCCACAAACTCGTATGTGTTAAGTGCACATTCTACCAGCTAAGATGTATCCCTACCGAATCTGTTTGTTGTTACTTTAAATAAATCAGAATGGATGTATTTATTAAAGGAAAGTAGAAAAAACTGAGTAGGAGGAGTTTTAAATTTCCAAAGGAGAACTCTTTGGAACTCTTCAGAACATTTCAGAGTTCTATGCCACAGTGAAGTGATAGTCATTGGATACCCTAGTAGTCCTTGTTTAGTATGAGCACTCTCCTCACCTGCATGCCACACACACGCACACCAATGACTGCAGATGTGCTCTGCTGACACTTTCGGATCTGGTTGGCTGCTTTCTCCTCCGAAGCATCATCGCCATGCTGGCGTGTGCCCATCTTGAGGTCCAGGACACAAGGCACCTCGTAGCGGGAAGTTAGGTTCTCCAGTAAGATAAATTCTGAGTAGTTAAGGACAATACCCCAGAAGGAAGTGTCTGCACATAATGACAAAAGATGCCTAAGCTCACAGACACTCCATTCATTAGCTATACTCTCTTCCAGAGGGAGGTCAGAGCTGAGGAGAGATCTCAGGGGTACCCTTGACTTGCCAGGGAACTACCATAAATAACAATAGCCAGTGTCTAGACTCAACACATAGGGAGGGCCCCCAGCCAGAGACACATATACCAAGTCTGTGCATCTCTGTGTGCCTGTAATGGACTGTGCATGTGAGTACACACCAAAAGAGGGTGACTCAGATTCCCAAAGCTGGGAGTTACAAGTGGTAATGAGCCACCTGAGTTGGATGCTGGGAACTGAATTAGTGGTCTGTGAGCTTTTAATCACTGAGCCATCTTTCTAGCTCAGGTTTTACTTTTTCTTTTTTTCTTTCTCCAAGACAGGGTTTCCCTGTGTAACAGTCCTGGCTGTCCTGGAACTCGCTTTGTAGACCAGGCTGGCCTCAAACTCTCCCAAGTGCTGGGATTAAAGGCGTGTGCTACCACTACCCGGCTAGGTTTTACTTTTTTTTTTTCCCCCCTCAGAGCTGAGGACCGAACCCAGGGCCTTGCACTTGCTAGGCAACCCTAACCCTAGGTTTTACATTTTTTAATACAATACGTTATCAAAAGTATCAAATCATATCAAAATATACAGCATGTTATGACCTAGGAAAAAGATGGTCAAGGCTGGGAAAAAGGCTCGTTTGTCATGCAATTCTCATGAGCTATGTGTGGACCCCCAGAATCCCTGTGAAAACTGGATCTTAAGGTGAGAGGTGGGGTGATGACAGAACAACTTCCTGAAGTTCTAGGACTGAAGAGCCTGGAGAAGAGACAGAGACGTGCTAATGAGCACTGCCTCAAATAAGGTAGAAGGTGAGGACACCTGAGGACGTTCTCCAATCCTCACATGCGTGCCCGGCATATGCTTACCCTCATACACAAACAAGTATACATATCATACAAACATATCTTTAAAAGAAGAGGTTTGGTTACAATAAATTTCAATGTTTAATAGAACATATTAATATAATAGAACTAATTCACTTATACTAACATCTATGGATGTTGCTACAGTGGCAGAGTTGGGACAATAGATTGTATGGCCCACAAAACCTGAAATATTCACTATGTAGTCCTTTACTCACTTCTGGAGTACTAGGACAGCCAGGGATACACAGAGAAATGGTTTCAAAACAAACAAAAAGGTTTAAGCTAACATCCAGGACAAGAAATATACATGGTCATCTCCTAGACTATCTTTTCCAAATCAGAAAGGAAGACAACAATTAAAACTCGGGATATTTAGGTTATCAGTCAAGAGAACAGCTGTAGGGTATGGAGATCTGGCTCAGTGAGAAAGCGCTTGCCTAGAATTCACAAGGCCCTGGGCTTGATCCCTGGTACCACAAAGCCGCCTAAATCATCCTTCAACTGATGAAAATACATCCAATATGCTTAACTCATGCATTCAAGATGATGCTAAAATCACACTATGATGGACACCTCTGGAGGATTAGGATCCACCTATTCATTATACCAAACATCTAGTAAATAAAGCAAAATGAACATTTAATCTCTTTCCAAATGCACCTCAAGATTATTCTTTGTAAAATTCCAGCTAATGACTAACAAAATTAGGAAATCATCTAATGAAAAAGGTGGCCCTAAAACAATGACGACTGAGAAATAAAGCTAAATACCATGTTTCCCAATGGACAATAACATTTCTCAAGGATTCTTGCTGGTAGCCCCTGAAGAACGGAACCTGCATCTGATCAAGCCTTTAGATCCAATTATCAACTTACTGGAAACAGAGGAGAGGGTCATATGAAAAAGATACTAAAGGGATGTACTAAGTAAAATCCAGATCACGGGAAACTCCATGTTCTTTCTAGTGTGCACATGCATGTATTAGTGCAGCAGAAATCCAGATGTTGGTACCTTGCTCTATCACTTCCCAAACCTATTTTGAGACAGGTTTCTTCACTGAACCTGAAGCTTACCATCTGGCTAGACCAGCTGACCAGCAAGTTCCAGAGGTCTTCCTGTCTCTGTCCTACATCAATGGGGTTACAGACCCAAGTTGTCATGCTCAGATCTTCTGTGGGTATTGGGATTCAAACCCTGGTCTTCATGCTTGCAGAACAAGTCCTATCTAAACCAGAGACATCTCCCTAGCGCTGATCCTTATTTATTTGTTCTGACAAGAAATCTCCCAAGAAGAAAAAAAAAAAAAAATGGGAGTAATATTTTAAAAGTCCCAAACACTTCGATGCAATGTTATACATGACCTTTATACGGACCTTCCCTCAAACAGACCAACAATAAAAACACATTTACTGAGACAATTCGGAAAATAAGAACATGAAATAGATATTTTCTTTTTTCTGTTTGTTTTTTGTAGACAGAGTTTCTCTGTATAGCTCTGGCTGTCCTGAAACTCACTCTGTAGACCAGGCTGGCCTCAAACTCAGAGATCTACCTGCCTCTGTCTCCCAAGTGCTGGGATTAAAGGTGTGGGCTACCATGTCCAGTGAAACAGGATTTTATAGACAAGAATTACTGTCTATTTTTGAGAAGTACAATGGTATTGTTTTAAAACATCCTTATTTTTTTTTTTTTTTGGAGCTGAGGATCGAACCCAGGGCCTTGTGCTCGCTAGGCAAGCACTCTACCATTGAGCTAAATCCCCAACCCCAAAACATCCTTATTTTAAAAAATATTTTGTGGGGGCTGGAGAGATGGCTCAGTGGTTAAGAGCACCCACTGCTTTTCCAGAGGTATTGAGTTCAATTCCCAGCAACCACATGGTGGCGCACAATCACCTGTAATGAGATCTGGTGCCCTCTTCTGGTCTGCAGGGACACATGAAGGCAGAATACTGCGTAAACAATAAATAAATAAATCTTTAAAAAAATATTTTGTGGATGTATGCAGATGTTCCTGCATGCACATGTGGAGAGAAGCTGACCCTGTCGTCCTCCTCAATCACTTGCCACATTTTTTCTGTCTGAGACAGGGTACTTTAACGACTCAGCTAGAGTGGCTGCTGAATGAGCTCCAGGGATCCTCCTGTTTCTTCTCCCTCCCACTGCTGGGATCACAGGTGTGTCCAGCTGTTGTTACACAGATGCTGGGAATCAAACCGGTCCTCATGCTAAAGGATTTTTTTCCTTTTATGGATACATGATGATATAAACAGATTAAATGATATATCTCAGACTTGTTTCAGAATCAAAATCAGGGAAAAAGACAAAACTGTTTAAATAAGGATAGGTGACCTAATTTAACTCAGTGGTAAGGAGGTTTGTTTAGCCTGCACAAGGCCCAGTACCTAAAAAGAAAAGTCAGTTGCCACCTTCTCCAGGGCTTGATCTGGTAACTGTAGCCCTTACTCATCCAGGAAGCTTCTCTTTGAAAACTACAACCTATCAAAATGCAGAGTTGTGGAGCCCAGTCCCTGGATACATTTACAAACAACTCCTGTCCCTCGGTCTCAGGGAACACTGCAGATGAGGAAGAGCTTAAGAGCCAGAGGATCAGGAAGTTCGGTGTGCGATTGTCTCCGACGAGTATGAGAAGCCATACCCATAAAGTCTCACCAACATGACTGTCAAACGTGAGCTCAACAAGGACAACAACCCTGGACATGTTAAAGTGGACAAGGGAAAGCCCACAAGGCCTCAATGCTCCACAAAGAACTACAGGCAACTAAGGAAAGCTGAGAGTAGAAGAAAGTCTTCCCCAGGGAAGAGCACATCAACTGGTTGTCCAATACCAAATGGTCAGCCCTGAAAACATACATATAAATACAGACTGAGCAGGTTATATTTAGAAATATATATATGTGTGTGTATATACATATATGTATGTGTATATATATATATATATGTATGCATGTAACAACAATTAATGAAAAAAACAGGCCATGAATTTGAAAGAGAGTAAGGAGGAGTATATGAGAGGGTTTGGAGGGAGGAAAGGGAAGGGGGAAATGATGTAATTATAACCTCAAAAAATAAAATAATTAAAAAAATATCAGTTGTGGGGCACTGGGTACATGCAGATAGTTATGACAGGACACTGACTCAAGTAGGTTAATGTCCAATTCTGAGCAACAAGTACTTAGAAATTCCATTTTTAAAGGTTAAAAAAAACTCTCAGGAATTTCAATCCATAAGATTTAAAAAAAAAAAAAAAAGAGAGAGAGACCTGGGGGTGGGCAGTGAGGTGGTTCAGTGGGTGACCCATATGAGGGAGAGGACAGACTCCTTCCTGCAAATTGTTCTCTGACCTCTAGACACAATGTGTATGTCCCCAACCTTGGCCAAATCCAACCCTGGGTTGGATTCCCAGAACTGCAAAAAACAAACAAAAAATCTAAGGCCAGTAAATGACAGTTTAATGGAAAGACAAAAAGGATCCTGGTACTTTCCTTGTGCAGTTTTGTATGACAGAGTGGTAGACCAGATTCAAATACTAGTCCCCTATCATTCCCCTCAGCTGGTGCAGGTTAAAATCTGTGAGACATTCTGCAGGAGTCTGAAGACAGGGCCACACTCTTGGCCACCTAGGCTAAACAAGACAGCTTCTTCATGAGGCTCTCAGAGACCCGTTGTTCTCACTTACTGAACTCTGAGACTGGGTTCTATTCATAACGGAGCAGACAGTCTCCCAGTTATCACACAGGGTTTGTGTGATTGGGCACAACTCTAATAATGGAAATTAGCCATCCTAACACAAAACCAAACCAGGCCCATTAGATGGCTCTGTGCGTTCAATCTTCGGAACCTGCTTGGTGGAAGGAGAGAAATGACAACTCCGGCAAGTTGTCATCTGACCTCACATATGCTGTGGCACGTTTGCGCGCGCGCATGCGCGCGCGCACGCGCGCGCACGCGCGCGCACACACACACACACACACACACACCCCAACCCAAAAGAGAACACTTCGGGCAGGTGTAGTGGCAGACACCAGCAATCCCAGTGATCAGAAGCGTCTTCTAGTCCAGCTGGGCTCTACAGAGACCCTGCTATCATAAACCAACCAAGTCCCCAAGCTACCTTGTCAGGCCCTCCTTCCAAGGCAGAAAAGCCTGACGACAAAGGATACTGTACTGGTTTCGATGCTTTGCGTTCTCCTTCATTCTCTGTAACTGTTGTTGATGACACTTCATGCTCCAAGGGTTGTAGTGTTTAAGCTGGGAACTTATATTTCCCTTTTTTTCTACACTGTAATATAAGACTTCAGATTTCTTTAGCCACTCAAATTCTTCTTCTAACTTATGACTATAAAGAAATAAAAATTCAATAAATCATGATGTATTATCAAAATTAAATATGAATAATGAAGCAGCTTTCTAGAGTGATGGATATTTATTTGATGTCATTACAGTATACATAGTCTGCTCATACTCATTAAATATTTAAATTGGTGCATTTTATCATGTAGCTACTTGTAGAAAGTTGATTAAATTTTTTTTTTTTTTTTTTTTTTTGGTTTTTCGAGACAGGGTTTCTCTGTGTAGCTTTGCGCCTTTCCTGGAACTCACTTGGTAGCCCAGGCTGGCCTCGAACTCACGGAGATCCGCCTGGCTCTGCCTCCCGAGTGCTGGGATTAAAGGCGTGCGCTACCACTGCCCGGCTTGATTAAAAATTTTAAAAGGGGGCAGCCCACCACTATTTTCTATAGCAAGATGTAACCATGGCCTTTTCTCCCCAACTTATGAGGCAGGCAGTCTTCATTCCCCCTTTCCAGGCAACATGACTCCTGGCCTCTGGTACACAGGGTCTCCTGATTCCAGAGACTGGGGGAAAGAGAAACTGTATTGGAATCAGTTAATCTACTTAACCACATTACACATACTTCACATTTTTATTTTATACTTTTGTAAGTCCTGCCCACATGGGTCCTCCCTTTTGCAGAGACTAACTGATCATTTTAGCCCCCACCATTAGCAAAGCCTGAGGTGAAGCAATGGCTCCAGTCTGCCTGTGGCCAGGGACAAAGCAATTGTGGAAGGAATGAGTCAATCTTTTTAATAGCTGCCACTTCAGCTGTTTATGCAAAATAGCATGATCTAACCCAGAGCCAATCAGAGACAGCAGACATGTGGAACCAGCGGCAAGTCACCAACAGGTTCACGATGAGTTCTTGGCTTCAAGGCACCAGACTCTAACCAAGCCCCAACACTTGCATTCAGTTTTTACCCACCTCTTTATCTTTTCCTCTTTCCGGTGCTGGCGCACCCAATCCTTGGGACTCTTTTCTGTTTCTAGGACATGATGTTTTTTGTTTGTCCATCTTAGCAGCTTACTTTTTGGTTCACAGTCTGAATTGTCTACAATGTCCACAGTGCCATGGTCCCCCTTTAATGGGTATGCTATTAAACACAAGTTCCTGTCTTCATCTTCTTCAAAGCGCACTGACACCACACCTGAAAGGGGGGTGAGGAGCAGAAGGGACTTTTATTTCCACAGAAAAAAGCATTCTAGATAACATGATTGTAACATTGTTTTGTTTCTTACCCTGTTCCTTAGTCTCTATGTTGCCAGAGGCCCCAAACTCATCTGCAAACCTAACAAATATCAAAACAGCTAGAAAAAAGTGACACCATACAAGACAAGCAATTAGGGAGCAAACATGGCCGAGAGACTTCCTCTCTAATGCACTCAACAAGGGAAGGCAGGGCCAAAGAATTACAAGACACATTTTTCCATCATTGAAAATGTTTATTAATTTTTATGTAACTCTTCTAATCCTCAGAGAGACACAAAAACATTGCTCTATGTATCTTATGAGAAACTCCAACAGCCTGGAGGCTTGCTTTAAAGCAGAGCCCGAGTGCAGGGAATACAGGTGTGCTGAACTTCAGGTGGAAGCACCGGAGGGTGGGGAGACTGGGGAAGCAAAGCAAAGGAAAGCAGCAAACAAACCACACAGCACAGACACCCTGGCCAAGGCTTCTCTAGCACCCTACATGGGTGGGTGAGCCAAGCCTTTGCCCTTCTTAGTTATGCTTTTATTGGTTTTTGTAGTTCTGTGTCACAAAAGAACAAAATGAACACAGCAGATGAGGGGGCGGGAACACAGACACATGGTAGCCTTGAAAGCAGCTCTCCCCTTTGAGTCTCTAGGACCTGCCATGTGTAATTAGACAGTCTCTGAGGAAGGGGCTGCCAGGTGGGAGCATTTCAGCAGTGCCGACGAGCGCCTTACAGCCGACTGGCTGAACACCTCCTAGGCCTCTCTGCCCCACGATCACTCAATCTGCTCAGTCCTTGCTGCCCGCCCGCTCGCTTGCTGCAGGGAATGCGTGCTCAGAGAGATGCCACTTCTGAGGTGACCCCCAGCTCTGGGCGCAGAGGAGCGGGAGGGGGGTATCAGGGGACCACACTTCCCTGTGGGCATAAGGAAGGACCAAAGGGATAAAAACGGGGCAGGGGTGGCCAGCTAACAAGGGAACTTTGGCTTTGTCCTGGAAAAAATAACAGAAAAGGACCAAGTGAGGGTCCCCAACTCCCCCAGTCCCACCACATGCATTTCCAAGTAGAGAGAATTAACCCAGTCTGTCCTGTCTTTAAAGAACAATGTTTTAATTGTCCCAAGAGAATCTAAGTTGTTATAGCCTTTTTTCATACCTGGTAATACACATTTAAAATTAATTTCTTAATAAGTTCTCTTCTGATTTACAAAAGGTTCCCCCTCCTCCCCAGGAAAGACCACACCATGCTGGTGGTTGACGTTCCCTTGAAATGTATCAGTATAAAAAGAGAGAAAAAAGTCACTACATGTGAATCAAAGGGTTGCCTTCACACAGCAATTCTGGGGACATTCCGTAATAGCAAAGGACTTGAGCTAATCAGCACAATCCTCCCACTCCTGCATTCCATCTGACTCAACCCTGTTCCCAGCCTACCTAATCACCAGGGCTTCTGGTTTCCTGGAGGACAAAAAGCAGGCAGCAAGAACTCTGGGTAAAATCCTCCTAAAGTCTTCAGAACTGTCCCCACATGGGGACTATGGGTTACCTTGAGCAAGAGACACCTGAACATAAAAAACAACTATACTTCCACCAAAAATAAACTCAAAGCAAATCCAGAAAACAAAACAATTGAGCAATCTTACCAGGGCTTGAAAACTGAGGGTGTGAGGTGCTGGGCCGAGGGCCAGGAAGAGGAGGAGAAGGGAAACAAAAGGGTAAATGGGAGGGAGGGAGGGAGGGAGGGAGGAAGGGAGGGAGGGAGGGCTGGCTCCCAGGACTGCTGCCAGGGCCTTCCACTGCCACAGTCCCTTGCATCTCACCAGCCTGGCCACCCCTCTGGCAGCTGGGGGCTCACCTTTGTACTGGGGAGTGAATTTGCGCATCTCAGCTGGGAGGGTCTCGTAGAACTGATGCTCCCTCGGAACCAGAGGCTTGCACAGGGTTGTCTCGTTGAATCGGAGAACGCACGAGTGCCCCCCAACCTGGTGGACAAAGGGCTCCAGCAGGACGCCCTTGGTGCGGGGCTCCACGTCCATGGTCCTGAAGGCTGGGCTCATCCTCCGGACACAGGCAGCAGGGAGAAAGGGGAGGCAGCGGGGTCCAGCGGCCAGCGCGTCCTCCGTTTACTGTCTGTCCTTACGTCTGTCTGTTTGCTCTCTGCTCGTAGGTTTGTACAGGCCAGGATACTCTGGCGGAAGCAAACACAATGATGACATGAGGTTTAGAAGTAGCCTGGGAACCGCCTTTCAGTCAGTCCTTGGCCTTCTCAGCAGGAAGACAAACAGCAGGAGCTCACACAGGGCTCCGCCCACACTGCCTACCCCTGCCCCGCCTCTTTCCAGAAGAGACAAACATTGGAGGGGGAGGGAGTAGGGGCGGGGCAGATACTGACAATCAAAGACTGGGCTCCAGGGGCCCCTAAACCGCCAAACCTGGCCACCACAGCATTAGAAAATCACAACAGCAGGCAAAACACAAAGCCACGATGGCGTAAAAGCACAATTTCCAACGGAGTATTCACATAAAACCTTACCATTTTCTAATTAAGGTTGTCACACTTAAAGGTAAGTGGTGCCTAAGTTACTCTGCTAATTATATTTTTATAAAATGGATTTAAATACAGGGAAAACCAACTTACGCATTGTTTAATAAGATCTATTCCTTCAAGGTGTCCACAAACATTGCCCCTTGCTAAAAGCCAAAGCCAAGCCCCATTAACCTTATTAGCAATGGAGCTCTGAACCCGCTTTAATGATTAACGTCTGTATCTAAAAACAACTGATTGAAGCTGGCTAACTCCATTTAAAAAGATACACAGTGTTCTAGGTCACCAACTATTTTTATCAGTTCTATCCTTATCACCAAAAGCTGAGGCACACCTTTAAACTCAAGTTGTGCTCGCTCCTGGAGCAGTTGGGTCTCTCATCCACCACACAGCCTGGTCCTCAGATCTGATTGGGCACCCACAGCCACCAACCGGGATCCTATCAGCAGGCACACACCCTGTGTACTCGGTTAACTGTTTGAGGGCGGGTCAAGCTGGTTCTGTTTCCCAACTGTAACTTACAGGTGCAGGCATCCTCACCTGGCTCTACTACACCACCTTTCAGTGACTGCTGGGACCCTTACTGGTAGAGACCTTGTTTCCAGGACTTCCCCAGGAAATGGGAGTGAAGAGGAAAAGCCTGCTGTAGGTGTGCACACACTGTTCTTCACCATGGTTAAGACAACTACTATGATGCAGGCTTGCTAGTGGACTTCTTACTTGGCTCTCACCATACTTTCTATGAGACAGACACTACCCTCTTGCAAATGAATGTGGGGAGGTTAGGAAACATCGGAGCTAGCGTCCAGACAGAGAGCCACAGCTCCCAGTGCAGCCTAGACTGCTACTGGCAGACATTCCAACACAACTGCCCCTGGGACCTAAGGTCTCAGGTACTCCTGCCGGTACCTGTATTTCCAATATTCACAGAGACATTAGCTTGTCTCATGAGAGTGCTCTCATCCAAAATTTATATTTCTACATGAGTATCATCTTTCTGGAGAGGTTAAGTTGGTGTCGATGTTTTCTCTTTTCTGTTGTTTGCTGGTGTTCATTTCTTCCTTTCAGAAAGAGCCTACCTGTGGACTCCACAATGACAAATCCATAAGCTTTCCTACATGTAAACAGAGACCCAAGGGCCCCGGTCTCTCACCTGACATCACCTTCTTTGTTATCACCACCACAGGCCCCTCAGGAGGACGTATATCCTGAGAAAAGTCCCAAAATTACACAGGCAATGGGACTCAAGAATGCACAAATTCTCTGACACAATTTGAGCTTGCTACAGCAAGAAAGTCTAACCCCTGCCACTGTTCTCTTCCCCATGAGGCAAGCTGTTATAGGCTCAAAGAAAAAGAATACATTCATTCTAGCATTCCAGCAGCGTCTTTTCAAACGATGGGGCTCTGCTATGCCTCAGCACTCCAGTTCTTTCTGTTTCTTTTTTGTGTTTGTTGGGGGTGGTGGTGGTAAGGTTTCTCTGTGTGTAGCCCTGGCTGTCCTCGAACTCTGTAGGCCAGATTGGCCTTGAACTCAGACATCTACCTGCCTCTACCACCCATCTCTAAAAGACTTCCTGAGAAAGCAACACTGAAGGAAAGCTAATGACTCATAGTCAGCCTGCCAGTACCATGTGAGTCAGGACCATACTTATTAAACAGAGTACAACATGCTCCCCAATGCCCAGGCCTTGGAAACAAAATCCAAAGTCTTTGTCAAGATACAAAACTACCTTTGCTCTGAGAGCAATGCTAGGCAGCAGGCAGGCCCCACAAGTTGGGAAGCTGGAGCAGAAGGACTGCCACACAGTCTGACCAGTCTGAACCAAACAGAGTTTCAAGTCCCTTGAAACCTTTTTTTTTTTTTTTTTCTTTCAAAAAAGAGATGGCTCAACACTGGCTGCAGAAGCCCAACACACAAGTCTAATGACCCGAGTTTGTCCCAAGAAGCCATCTAACGGTGGGAGGAGAGAACATACTCCACAGATGAACTCCACATCTGTGTCCATACAAATTTGTATCACGCACACTAGTAATAATAGTTTTTAAAGCCCCCCTAAAAGAACTTGAGTAGTAACTTAGTCAAGCTGAGCACTTGAGTACAATTCCCCAGAATCCACAACCTACAAAAACAATGGTCATGGTGAATCATGCTTGTAATGACAGTGCTGGGGAAACTGAGACAAGGATGATTCTTGGGCTCATTGGCCAGACAGCCTAGCCTTATCAATGTGTTCTAGGACCAGAGGCTCCGCCGTGAAAAACCAATGTGGACAATTCCTGAGGAATAACACCTGGAGACTGACCTGCACCTGGACACACATATGCACTGATACAAACACACATGCAGACATGTTTTACACACACACACACACACACACACACACACACACACACACACACACAGAGAGACTGCATACTACTCCTTAAATACATTTAACTAAGAAGACGACTATCTTTTCAGATTTCTCTCATCTACCCCTCCAATGAAAAATTTAAAATGGTTCCACAGCATCTCTGTGCAGTGTGGTCTATGGTGTGGACAGAAGACTGAAAGTCCCAGCAAGACTCTCTACCTCCTCTTAGGTCTAAGCCACTTTGCCACACTCCCTTTTCTTTTCTTTTCTTTCTTTTTTTTTTAAGATTTATTTATTTATTATGTATACAGTGTTCTGCCTGCATGTGTCCCTTCAGGCCAGAAGAGGGAACCAGATCTCATTACAGATGGTTGTGAGCCACCATGTGGTTGCTGGGAATTGAACTCAGGACCTCTGGAAGAACAGCCAGTGCTCTTAACCGCTGAGCCATCTCTCCAGCCCCCGCCACACTCCCTTTTCATCTAACTTTTTTTTTTTTTTTGAGACAGCGTCTCACTATATAGCCCTGGCTGTCCTGAAACTCGCTCTATAGACCAGGCTGGCTTTGAACTCACAGAGATCCGAGTGCCTCTGCTTCCCAAGTGCTGGGTTTAAAGGTGTGTGCCACCATGCCTGGATTCACCTTGAAGTTCATACACAGCAATGCTCCCAGGAGAATCATCACCTTGGGTAGAGGTAGGAAAAATAAGGCTCGATCTTGCCTGAGCCAAGTCTGATGACAGAGAAAACTCCCAACTGTGAGGAGGAACTTGAAAACTGATTAGATGGCAGTACTCAATGGCTTGGGGAGAGACTCCAATCCTTGGTTCCCTTCTTCCTGTGGGGATCATTTTCTGATCTGTAAAATGAGGCTTTGAGTAAACCTCTGTTTCTCCAGTTGTAACCAAACAAGAGAGTAGTAATGAGTAGCTTTTTTTTTTTTGGATAAAACATTCAACATAATTGTTCTGCAATTCTTCTGCTCTGATTATGTTTAACTTTGCAACATGAATTTAAGAATGATGACATTGTGCACCAGGTCTCACATTTAGAAGTAGTAAAAAGGTGCTTCTGTTTTAAGTATCCTTATACTTCCCCCAAGGATTACAAAGCCCATCAACTTTCTCCCTAGACACCTCAGAAGAAAAGCCCCCAAACACCTCTCTCTGCTCCATGTGCAGTTTGAGTAGGATGTTAATATTTTTTTTTCCTAATAAAGCACAGTCTTGCTATATAACCTAAAGCTTTCAGCAATATTCCTGCCCCAGACTCTGAAATGCTGTGTGATTACAGACATGTGCCACTGTGGCCAGCTGTCAGTAATTTATAAACCTCCAAAGACTAAGGTTCATTTTTTTTCAGGAGCCCTGGATTAGCAATGGTTGCTGTGCCGCTCTTGCAATCTAGAGACCAAGAAGACCTACAAAACAAAACCCTGGCTTCAGACCTAGCGGCTGGTTTAGCTTTTCACGCTGGCTCACAGCTTCCATGAAACTACAGCAAGTAAAAGCAGACTATGACCCATCCTAGCACAGGCTATACAATGCTCCCCACAGCCCGCCCCAAGATCAATTAACTGTCAGTGTAAGGATCCGAGGGAGGAGCCAGTGCCTTAACCTTCTTAATGGTTTTTGTTTGTTTTCTTCCCTAGTGCTGCAAGCTAAACACCTGTGACTAAAGCCCCCGGGGTCTTAGCTCACTAGGCCAGAATTCACCTAATGAGACAACAAATGGGATCCACAGGAGCCACTTACTGGGCCTCAAGAAAAGCTCCAGGGTCAGGGAGTCACCAGGGACTGTGTAAGGAACCACAGCCTCATGGCACAAAACAACCCTTTCCACTCAAATCTCCATCTTGGGCCCTGAGGGCAACACCTAACATCCGCTCAGCACGTCTCACAAGCAGGGCCGGCACTGAAACTCCTACAGTGCTGGAGTACAAAGCTACCCAAACCACAGTGACAAAGCAGACGATGAGGAGTCACGACAGGCCAAAGAGGAGGCTGGGGTGGACCGAGGCCCCACAGATTTTTAGGGTTGATAGTGTTTTACACTGTGGCTTGAAGAGTATGTGACTGGGATAAATATGCCAAGAACTCATCAAATCATGGCCTTAAAACTGCCCCACTCTGAGCATCTTCAGTCATACACCAAGGGCTGCCTGCTTACTATCTTGGTCAAAATTAAGTCATCTTCCCAGTTTTTCTCCCTATTTCTATTTTTGTTTGAGACAGCCTAACTACACAGCCCAGCCTGGTTTTGAACTCAACCCCAGACTCCCAAGTACTAGGATTACGGTCATGTGGATAATGCCTGGTTCAATCTCTTTTCTTTCCTTCCTTCCTTAATTGTTCCCTCCCTTCTTTTTCTCTTTTTCAGACAGAATTTGCCTTGTAGTTCAGGCTGGACCTATCTCTGAGCCCCAATAATTTTCCTTAAATTTTTTTAAAATTCCATTGATTCACTAATTCATCTATTCATTCATTACGTGCATGTGGGCACAGTACAGGGTGTGTGTGGAGGTCAGAGGACACTTTTGGGAGTCAGTCTTTTCCTTCCAGTAAGTGCTGAGCTCCAGGTACTGAGCTCAGGTTGGCAGGACTGGCAGCAAGTGCCTTTACCACTGGGCCATTTCACCTGCCCTCCTTTCTCTTTTTCAGATTGGTGTGTTTGTCAAGATGTTGCCCAGGCTAGCTCGGAACTCACAATCCTCCAGAGTAGCTTAGCCAGGATCAGAAATACATGCCACCACATCCAGCTTTCAACTCATTATGCAAGGGTCATACATTTTGATTCTCCTAGTCACTATTTCCATGGTCCCATCTGAGACTTGAGAGAGAGAATGTGAGTGAGCACAGCCCTACTATGCTGCCCATGATGGTCTCAAAGTAGGATCAAGTGATCTAAGGTCCCTGAGCCACTCTATTTAAAGTGCCACACTGTCTCAGCCACACTCACTGACTGACACACACCCTGCTTTATTTTCTCTTCCCTGACACAAATACACAAAAAGAAAATAAATCCTTAATAAATAAAAAATAGCTGGGCAGTTCGGTCATATGCCTTTAATCCCAGCACTCAGGAGGCAGAGGCAGGCGGACCTCTGTGAGTTCAAGGTCAGCCCGATCTACAAAGCAAGTTCCAGGACAGCCAGAGCTGTTACAGAGAAATCTTGTCTCAAAAAACCAAAACTAAATAAATAATATTAAGAGACAAGCAGTGGTGGTGCACACTTTTAAAAAAATTTATTTGTATTTTGTGCACATTCATTTTTTTGCCTGCATGTATGTCTGTGTAAAGGTGCATCTAAACAAATGGGCACCAGAGTGGAGACTGGCAGGCATATAATTAGATTAATCTAAGGTGAACATAGCTGGAGTCTTAGCAAAACCATCTGTGTAAGATTCAAGGCCGGGGCAGAGAAGGATTTAGGTGGTGGGCAGTGCAGGGGCACATGCCTGTAGTCCCGGCACTCACAAGGCCGACCGACGATCTCTGAAGTTAGACTCCATCTCAAAAAATAAATGCTGGGTGTGGTGGTACATGGCAGGCAGATCTTTCTAAGTTCATCCTGCCTGGTCTCACAGCAAGCTCTAGGCCAGCCATGGTGACACGGTGAAACCCTGTTTCAAAAAAACAAAAACGAAAGTTCTTTGTTCACCTATGTTAGAAAACTATTGTCTCTAGCAACTTACTTTGAAAATAAAATAAAAAATTAAAACTTAAAATGTGAGTAGGAAGGACAATTAGAGAAAACATTGTTAGCTAATGTTCATTTTATACTGTAAAACAGTCTGTATTACTCTCATAAAAGAAGCAGGGAAGGGTGATGAAATAGTTGTGCATTTCCCAAGGGAGCTGAGACAAGTGCCTGCAGCCCATGGGGCATCACGTTTTTGTGTGTGCAACTTGAGTTTGGAAAGGCTATTGGCCCCAAAGCAGCCCCAGCTAGAAGAGCAATACAAAGCTCAAGACAAGGACTGGTACTCGGGGCTAGTACAGATGGATGGGTCTAAGATAGAGTGAAAAGGCCTAAGTACCATAGGGTCAGCAGTGGAAAGGGAGAGTTCGCTCATAAAGCCTGCCCTGTGAGATCCAGCCAGGAACCAACTGCACACATTCCTGTCCATGAAATGAAGATGCCAAGGTTTTGCTTTCTGGTCCGTAACACATTTTATTCCATTAAAACACAAGCTTTATTCAGCAATTTCTTTTCTTCCTTTCTTTGTCCTTTTGTCTCTGAGACAGACTCTTTTTTATATAACACAGGTTGGCCCTGAACTCAAGGCAATCCTTCCGCCTCAGCCTCCCAAGTGCTGAGATTA
Source organism: Peromyscus eremicus (assembly GCF_949786415.1). Taxonomy (NCBI): domain Eukaryota; kingdom Metazoa; phylum Chordata; class Mammalia; order Rodentia; family Cricetidae; genus Peromyscus; species Peromyscus eremicus. The sequence continues at coordinate 103,147,661 of NC_081422.1, read as the reverse complement.
TGGGACTGTTATCACCACATCTGGCTTTAGATCATTTTTAAATGAGTGGTAAGATTAATGGATACATAAACACTAAATATTTCCTTTCATTTGATCAATTGTGAATTTCTATTCTAAGTATTAAAAAAGAACCCAAAGTGAGCCGAGCGGTGGTGGCGCACGCCTTTAATCCCAGCACTCGGGAGGCAGAGCCAGGTGGATCTCTGTGGTCCTCTGACCTCCCTAAGTCCTTCCTTCCTCCCTCCCTCCCTCCCTCCCACATACACACACCATGCACATACAGAATAATAATATATTTTAAAGGTCTTAAAGATGGAGGTCTCCCTACGCTGCCTAGGCTGTGCTTGAACTCTCAGCTCTCTCTGGGATTGCAGGTCTACAACACTGCCGGCCAGAGTTATCTCTCAATGCACCTTGGTGGTTCTTTCCCAATGTCTTCACAGAGAGGATTAATAAGAGCGACTTTAAATCCAGCTACTCACCACAGCCGAAAGGTCTCAATCACAAGGAATGATCAACAAACGCCAGAAATTCAACCACAGATGCTTCAATAAACAAATCACAAGAAAAACAGAACAAGCACATATAAACTGAATCGACTAAGAGCCACCTCAGTCACCAGGGCAGTGGTGGCACACCCTTGATCCCAGCACTCAGGGGGCAAAGGCAGGCAGATCTCTGTGAGTTTGAGGCCAGTCTGGTCTAGAGCAAGTTCTAGGACAACCATGGCTACACAGAGAAACCCTGTTTGTTTTTTTTTTTGGAGGGGGGGAAGGGCCACCTCATCAGAATGCTATGAGCAGATCTTGAATCCTGATTTAAACATATGAACTAGTAAAAACGTCAGATGGGTATATGAATTTTAGAACTTTAAAAAATAAAGAATTACAAGTTTTTAAGCAGAGTAATGGTACTGTAGATTACATGGCTAGCCCTCCCCCAAACCCTGTTTTGAGACATTGTAGCACAGGCTGTCCTAGAATTTGTAATCCTCCTGTATCAGCTTTTTGAGTGTTGGGATTCACTCATATCCAGCACTTTTTGTCTTCAGAGATACCCACTAAAATATGTATAAGCGCTGGGCGGTGGTGGCGCACACTTTTAATCCCAGCACTCAGGAGGCAGAGGCAGGCAGATCTGTGTGAGTTCGAGGCCAGCCTGGTCTACAGAACGAGATCCAGGAAAGGCGCAAAGCCACACAGAGAAACCCTGTCTCGAAAAACCAAAATAAATAAATAAATAAATAAATAAATAAATAAATAAATAAATAAGTAAAATACGTATAAGCAAAATAACATTTCTGGGGGCTAAAGTATCACAGCAAAACAAGAAACATTTCTGGATATGTGCCCTTCAAAATCCAGCTTTCTTCTACTTTTCCTCCTTCCTTAAAGAGAAAGGCAAGGGGCTGGAGAGACGGCTTAGTGGTAAGCACACTGGCTGCTCTTCCAGAGGTTCTGAGTTCAGTGCCCAGCACCCACACAGCAGCTTACAGCAGTCTACAACTGTAGTCCCATGAGATCTCATGCCCTCGTCTGGTGCACATACATGCAGACAAAACACCCAAACACCCAAATTTTAAAAGAAAGGAAAAAAAAAAAAAAAAGGAAGGCTCATAGTTGTAATCTCAGTACTTGGGAGGCAGAGGTTAGGCAAATCTCTGAGTTCGAGGCCAGCCTGTCTGGTCTACAGAGTGAGTTTCAGGACAGGCTACACACAGAAGAAATAAGGCAAACTGACTGTAGTGGCTCATGGGTATACCCTCAGCATCTGATTAAGCATCTAGAGGTTCAGGCAGGAGGATTGCCATAAGTTCTAGGCCAACCTAGGTTATTATGTGAGGCCTTTTTTGTTTGTTTGTTTTGTTTTGTTTTGTTTTTCAAGACAGAGTTTCTCGGTGTAGCTTTGCACCTTTCCTGGAACTTGCTTTGCAGACCAGGCTGGCCTCGAACTTACAAAGATCTGCCTGCCTCTGCCTCCCGAGTGCTGGGATTAAAGGCATGCACCACCACAGCCCAGCGAGGCCTTCTTAAAAACCAAATAAATGAATAGTTAAGTAAATAAAATGCAATTTAAGACAGCAAGAGGTGTGTGGATACAACACGTAAGGATCAGTTACCTGCGTTTTGGTTTGGAGTAGTTTTTGGTTTTGGTTTTTGAGACTGGTCTCTCAAAGTAGACCTGAGTAGTTTAGTCTTGGAACTTGTGGCAACCTACTGCCTCAGCCTCCCAGTGACAGGAGGACAGGTGTGAGCCACAATTAGCTGAAATCAGCTGACTGCTGGAAGCTGGTGATGAATGACAGATTAAAGCCACATACATTATCTCTGCAAATGATGTTTTTCTCAATTCAATTTTTTGGGAAAAGGACATTTACTTACCAACACGATATACTTCATAACATACACTACTTGTTATTTTTATTACACAAAAAGACAAAATATAATTTTAAAAATAAAAATATGCTTCAAAATGTAATCATACTAAAGTAATTTTCTGATTATTTTCTACCATAAAAAATATGGCCAATTTGTAAGATAATCATCCCATGACAAATTAATTTCCCTTGCCTGAGGTGGGGGCAAATGCCTCTAATCCTGGCATACAGAAGGCAGGGGCAGACTGATCTATGAGTTCAAGGCCAGCCTGATCTACAGAGTGAGTTACAGGACAGACTGGTATACATAAAGAGACCCTATCTCAAACCAACAAAAAAACAAAACAACTCTTCCCTTAAAGGGAAAATTCTTCCCCAGTGCATCCTCTTTATGAGCCAACAATGGAAAATTTTCACCTTAACAAGCTGGCCCTAGGAAGGCTCCAGCACATCCTTGTTGCCTAGATACCAGTGACATCTCTAGGGCTCACAGAAGTCCTTGACCCTCCCTGTAAAGGAGACTAAGTTTCATCAGTCAGCAATTACGTCCCCTGGCACATTCCAATGTTCAGATACTTGGTTGTATAGACCAAAATCTGTCTCCTAGCAAACTCCAAAGCACAAAAGAAGTCTATTACATATGAGAAACTGGTTTCTATAATTATAAGAACAGGTCTAATCCTACTTATGCACTTGAATTTTACAGAATGCAGGTAAACCTGTCAGAATAAGTCAACAGTTCAATCAACGTGATCTCAAAAAAATAAATAAATAAATAATAAATTAAGGGGTCAATCAAATGGTCTGTTCACATCAAATATAAGTATTCATTTTATATTTCTATCTGTGACAGCGGCTGAAATTAAAACAACAAACCCCTGCAATTATACACTCTCCATGGCAACAACTCAGTAAATAAGCATCTTCCTTCTCTTAAAATGTCAACCTGGGAAAAATGCAAATACAGCAAACATTTTAAATACTCAACAAAACTGCTGTAAACAAGGTCCTCTAGTCTGCAACATTTTTAATGTTTCAAAACTTTCAGTATTTTTTCCTTTGGAGTATTTTTGTTTTGATAAATATGTATTCTTTGACAATGTCAAACATGTATACGATGTATTTTGATCCTACTCACTCCCTGGCCCCTCTCGTCCTCCTCCCACTTCCTCCAGATCCCTTCAGTACTTTTTCTCAAAACTATTCGAAATTATTTTGTTCTTGTTCTATGTACATTTTGCGAACAAAATGTTTATTTACAAGCGATGACTAGCTCTATTTCCTTTGGCATGTAAGATCACTAGATTTCACTAGTTCCTACATTTTTCACTCATTCCTCTGCTAGTAACAGCTTTCTTGATATTTGAGGGAAATTAAAATCCTAAAATGAAACAAGTCATTAAGAAGGATGCGGAAGACAGCTGCAGTCTTGTTATCAAATGTGAAAGAAATAACTATCCCACTGGCGGTAGAAACATCAGTATTAAAAAAGGCATCTTCTGATCCGGTTTAATGTTAAAAAAAAAAAAAGACAGTAAGGTTGGACGCGCAGATCTCCCCGCCCCCCAATCAAAGGCGAGGTGACTGGCTGACGTTCAATACCCAAAATGGCTGCACGTCTGCGGGCCCAGGTAACAGTACCTGAGGATCAGGGCTGACCCCTCATCCAAAGATAGAGACCCCATCCGCAATGGCCTGGGAGGTCGTGGCCGGGGGGGCCTCGAAACAAGAGACCCTGCCCACCGGAAGACCCAGGGAGACCGCTTCAAACACAGAGAAAGACGCTGTCGTCGCCCCCGACCCCCCAATCCCAGCAGACCCTCTCCAAAGCCGGGGAAGATTCTGCCCTCCTCTCGGTGGGGAGCGCTGGTCTCCCCGAGGGCCAGAAGACATGATGCCCCCCGTAAGTAGGGAAATTTTACTCCACAATGACAGCTAGAGAACCCCTCCGCCAAATAATCTGGAAAGCTCCCGAGTGATCAGGAAGCCTGTCCGCTAACAGCACCGAAAACCTCCCTAAAGCCCCGGGGCGACCGGGCCACGGGCCCGGCAGGGCGGGCGTTACCTGCGGCCACAGCCCAGTCCCGCGACGCTTCCGTCCTATTGTTTCTCTTCCACCAAAATGGCTGCGGCGGCGCTCAGCCCCGCCCCCCAGCCTCGCTCCCGGCGCCCCTCACGATTGGCTCGCACCCGAAGCCGCGCAAGCGGACTGGGCAGCCTGAAAGACTCTGTTGCTAGGGCGCCAGGATTCGCTTCGGGGGCTTCCGGAATGGGCGGGGGGAGGGGGAAGTGAAGGTAGGAGGCGGAGCGCTGTCCTGGTGAGGAGGATGGCCCGTCGGTCTGTTGCGTAGTTGAAGTAACTGATGGGCTGCGTGCCAATGGGTCGATTGCAGGATGCCTAGGATACGGACAGATGAACAGGCAGTCCTGGTTTGCCCTGCACTGGGAAGCTTCCGAGGATACAGGAATGTCAAGGCCAGTCAGTATTCATTCTGTGACCAACTGCAAAGCTGGTCACCCTGGCAGATGGATGGACAAAACTGCATGTGAATAGTCGCTGAGTTAAAGGGATAGCTATACAGAGCGGACAGAAGAAGGACTACAGACGACGGACAAATAAAAGGCTATGTAGAGGGCCAGTGAGAAGGCTCAGGAAGTTAAAGGCAATGAGATGAGTACAATCTTTGGGACTCAGGAGAGAACCAACTCCCCGAAGGTTGTTTTCTGACCTCTGCAAGAGCATTGTGACAGGCGCTCTCTCTCTCTCTCTCTCTCTCTCTCTCTCTCTCTCTCTCTCTCTCTCTCTCTCCACACACACACACACACACACACACACACTAATAATTGTTAAAAATCGTTATTTGACAGGTGAACAGATGAGTGGACAGGTAGACAAAATGAAAGCCATAAGGTGGCGGAAAAAAGGAGTGGATTGAAAGTCCTCTCTAAACTGGTGGGTCTGAAGACAGGTCTACCAACCTCCAAAGCATAGAAGTAGGTAAGACTCCTTTGTCCTGGGGCCTGCGTTATTCAGGAGGGCTCTGGCCTCAGGGAATGTCAGTGTAGCTAGGAAAAGCAAGGGATGTGATGGGTACCACTGACCGTGGGAAGAACCTCCTACTTGCCCACTAGCCTTTCTGTAAAGGAGGTCAGTGTTGCAACCCTGCATCCTGGGCATTTGCAAAGGTGTGGCTCACACGTTTTTTAAACTCAAGTGTTTCTTAAGTATCTATAGTCTGCAGGAAATACAGTAAAGGGAAATAAATATTTTTTAAATCCCAGCTGTCTTAGAGATGGACTTAGAGAGATTTCCTATCATCAACAGATTCTTCTTGGAATCTCCTTTTGTAGGCTGTCAAGGCGCTATGCTCACCAGGTTTCCTCTGATACACATTTTTACATTTTTCCATCTGTCTGTACCCACTTACCCACACTCATGGTTTTGCTTTTAAAATACGGATTGATTTGAGTAGGGGTCCCGCTCTGTAGCCCAGGCTGGCCTCATAATTACAGCAATCTTGCTGCCACAACCTCCACGTGCTGGGATTTATAGGTACAAAGCAACAGACCTAATTTTCAGGCTCATGGCTTTAAATGCCAACTTCATGTTTATCAACCCCAAAAGTGTTTACCCAGGTGAGACTCTTCCTGATTCAACATCCAGCTGTTGCCAGACAACCTGAGTCTGGCTTTGTGGCCCTTCCCTGTTTTGGTTGTTATTGTCTTACCGTCATCCATTGTGCCAGGAAGTTGTCTATCTCAAGAATGAGGTCACTGTTTGACGTGACCACAGCTTGAACATCCAAACCCCTACATGTCTCTCCAGGTCAGTCACAGACCCCTCCCAGTCCCTTGTTGTCCTTCAGTCCACTCCACACATCAGCCTGTGGATTTGTAGTCACTCCCCAAAGATGGTCCAGAGCCAGGTAGATTCCCAGGATTCCCACACCCACCTCACTGCGTCTCATTTGCTGGCCTCCAGCTCAGCCTCAAAGCGCTCTTCAGACACCCTGCCCTGTGCACCCTCTGGCTCAGTGGCTGTCCTCCAGCTGTTCTCTGCCATGAAGACACAGGTTTCCGTGGGCTGTACTCCAGCATTCTCACGCTCTCATTTTAGACTGTAGCTTCTCTCTTGGCCCCCAGCACTGGGGATGGCCTTTATCTTCTGTCCTGCTTTTTTCCCATAGCATTTATCATCTTACTGAATATTTTTCATTTTTGTTTTTTATACAAGGTCTCATACATCCCTTGCTGATCTTCTCCTACCTCCAACTCCCAAGTGCTGGTGTTACAGGTGTATGCTCCCTGTTTTTTTTGTGTTTCTTCAATACTAGATATTAGATCCAGGGCTTCATACATACTAGGTAGGCACTCTGTCACTGGTCTATATCTACAGCCCTCACATAATCTTTAATGTAGATACTTATTATCCTTACACAGTACTGTGGGGGTTGGCTGTGTCTTTGTTTTGTTCAGAGATGTATCTTGAGTACTTCAAGTACTAAGTTCCAGAAATATCTGCAAATTGATTTACCTTAAAGAAGCCACATAGTGTTCAGTGGTAAGTACTATAGAGGAAAAAGAAAATGACAGAAGCTGGAGCAAGGGGAGAATGTAGATGCCATCCTGGGACTGATGGGTGTGCTGTGCTATTCCAGTCTCAAGACTGCTTTTGCCTCAGACTAGGCTGGTCTCAGAGCAAGGCCTCTTCTTCTCTGAGCAGGACCAGAATTGATTAGTCAGTCCTAAAAGCCCTGGCTGCAGTCTCTCTTAGGACAGCCCCACACACTGTAGGAAATTCCACTCTTTATCTTTAATTTTTTAAATTTACATGCATTGGTGTTTTGCATGCATGTATTTCTGTATGAGGGTGTCAGGTACCCTAGAACTGGAGTTACAGACAGGTGTGAGCTGCCCTGTGGGTGCTGGGAATTGAACCTTGGTTATCTGGAAGACTAGCTAGTGCTCTTAACTGCAGAGCCATCTCTCCAGCCCAGGGAATTCCACTCTTTAATGAATAGACTCAGACACTCAGAAGTATGACTCCTAGAGCCCCACACCCACCTTGCATAGACAGCCATTTCTGAGAAGAGACAATCCACAAGATATAACATATTCCTTAGCAAAATAATACGGTATCTGCCGAACTCCACAGATACAAGCCCTTCACAGTTGTCTTACATGATAAGACCTAAACAACCAGGCACCGTGATATTAAAACATGGCCCATGCTGAGCAGATGGTAGAGTGCTTGCCTAACATACCCTAGGGCAGAGACAGTCAGGGCCCTTTGGAATAGGTTCCAGGCCCTCTCGAGGCTATCCTATATTTTCTATCTATTCATCTCCACAATCTAAATCCTTCTATCTAATATTTCCTGCTGCTCTCACTCAAGAAAAGTCTGGGGAACTGTGGGGGTGGTGGGTAAATACCCCGCAGTTGTGGTTGTTTTGTTTTTTGTAGGGGAAGTTCTTCTTCTTTGTTTGAGTTTTGAGTCAGGGTCTCACTTTGTAGCTCAGGCAACTCACTACATAGCCCAGGCTGGCCTCAAACTGGAGTCAATCCTCTTGCCTTAGCCTTCTGACTGCTGGGATTCCAAGCATGAGCAGCTACAACGAAGTTGATCTTCTGCCTCCTTCTGTCTTTGGCCAATTCTTTCAGTCTATACTGCTGCCAGCTGTCAATGCTGTCCCTAGCGCAGCAAAGACCAGCCCCAGGGTTGGGTTCAGGAGCCTCCACCCCAACCTTGCTAGGTTGCTAGAAAGCCTCACCCAGTTTCTGCCCCTGATACCAGACAGTGGTGTCAGCGCCTGTGACTGCTGGGTAGAAGCCCAACAGGCACCAGGCGTTCAGGTCCTTACAGGCCACTGTTCTACTGCCTCCCAACCAAGCTTCCATTCCAGGGCTCCCACATGCAGAGTGGAAAGCTGGACAAGATGGCCCGAGCATAACAAATTCACTCTCATTCCTTCTGCTAAGTGCTTCCTATGATGGGCTGACATGGATTAGATCCTGGGAATGTGGTAAGAATGGATTTAGCAAGAATGTTCTTGAATGATGGGACTTCTGCCCTGTGAGGTGATGGGGGGATGGAAGACAAAGGATGGATTCAATAGACATTAAAAGAACAAACCTTAATCCCAAGGCAGGGGGAAGGTGCCTCTGAGCAGGTGAGGCCTGAGCTGACTAACCCGGAGGCATCTTGCTGCACAGGGAACGGGCCAGGGGACCCAACAGAAGACATGGCAGGTCAAAGACGCTGAGGAAAGAAGGGTGGCAGGGTGAAGGAATGTGGTCTAGCAGAGAAAATACCCAAAACTCCAGGGAAACATGCACGTTGCTCAAAGCCATTAGGTATGAGAAATCTCAAGGTCAAGCCCAGGCAAACCACAGGAATTCAAGGGGAGAAAAAAAGGACCGTCAAAACAGAGGCAACCAACTAGTCAAATTACAGACGGGAAAGGAAAGTAACATTCTTTAAAATGTTGTAAAATTGCGCAGGGCAGTGGTGGCACACACCTTTAATCCCAGCACTCGGGAGGCAGAGCCAGGCAGATCTCTGTGAGTTCGAGGGCAGCCTGGTTTACAGAGCGAGACCCAGGACAGGCACCAAAACTACACACAGAAACCCTATCTCAAAAAAAAAAAAGTTTTAAAATTTATTTTTATTTATGTATATGTGCCTGCTGGTCAGTGTGTACACCATGTGTATGCAGGTGCCCATAGAAGCAAGAAGACCATAGGTGCTGGGAATCAAGCCCAGGTCTCTACAACAGCAGCAAGTCCCCTCACTGGATGAGCCATCTCTCCAGCCCCACAGTAAAATTCTTAAACTCCAAGGATAAAAAAAACAATGAAGTATTAGATTAAATAAAACAAGTCACATACCAAGGAAAAAGGGCCAGGCAACCCTAAACCCTTCTCTATACCACAGGAACAACATAGGTCTACCTACACCCGGCCGAGGGATAGTCCTCCCATTCTAGAAGGGGACAGTAACTCAGTCTGGACAAGATCATGACGGGGAAACCTGCAGAAACGACCAAACCAAACTAGTGAGAACTCATGAAAGTTGGATCAATGGCTGTGGGGCCTGCACGGTTCTGGACTAGGCCCTCTGCTTGGGGAGAGAGTTGTGTAGCTTGATCTGCTTGGGGGACCCCGGGCAGTAAGATCAGAATCCATCCCCGGTGGCCGGGCAGTGGTGGCGCACACCTTTGATCCCAGCACTTGGGAGGCAGAGGCAGGCGGATCTCTGTGAGTTCCAGGCCAGCCTGGTCTACAGAGTGAGATCCAGGAAAGGCACAAAGCCACACAGAGAAACCCTGTCTCAAAAAACCAAAAAAAAAAAAAAAAAAAAGAATCCATCCCAGGTGCATGAGCGGACTTTGTGGAGCCCACTACCTAAGATGGAACACCTCATGCAGCCTTGAGGCAGGGGCAAGGGCTTGGACTTGCCTCTACTCAATGTGCCTCCCCATGGGAGGCCTTGCCTTCTGGGAGTAGGGGTGGGTTGGGAGGGGGAGGCTGGAGAGGTGGGAGGAGGAAGAGGGGGATCTTTGATTGGTGTGTAAAGTCAAAGTATAGGTTATATATTTCCAACACCCAATGGCGTGGAGGGAAACCGTGCACTCACAGGGAAGAATGGAGGTACAACGGGAAAAGCCTGGACAAACCAAGACTGGAAGCCAGCAGGACGAACACTAGATCCCGAAGCTCAAGTCAGGGTCTGGAGCTCAGGATGGCCCCTCCAGTCTCTGGGCCTTGGGCACCCCAGCTGCTCTGCTCTGCTGCCTGTAGCACACACAGCCTCTGGAGGGAGTTGAGAAAACTCTGCATAGGCACGTCCCTGTAATCCAGCACTCTGGAAACGGACTCAAGGAGCACTCTATGAATTCAAGACCAGCCTGGTCTATATAGTGAATTCCGGGCCAACTGAGGCTACCGGTCTTATAAAGACAACAGGCAAACAAGGATATTGACTGGACTCCTTCGAACTGCCCATGTCTGGGCTCTCAACTGTGCCTTTCCCTTTCTTCTTTTTTAAAAAGATTTATTTATTATGTATACAGTGTTCTGCCTGCAGGCCAGAAGAGGGTGCCAGATCTCATGACAGATGGTTGTGAGCCACCATGTGGGTGCTGGGAATTGAACTCAGGACCTCTGGAAGAGCAGTCAGTGCTCTTAACCATTGAGCCAACTCTCCAGCCCACCTTTCTCTTTCTTGAACACCTTTCTGTTTTCAATCAACTTCATCTCTGCCTCATACTGGCTTGTCCTGAAATTCTTTTCTGAGTCAAACCAAAGATCGGGTTTTCCCTGAGCTGAAATACCTAACAGAAGAATGAAACTTTGGAAACAACTGCAAGGTGACATCATGGAGTTGTACCATTGTTGTGCTGATGCTGGCATGACCACTCATGGAATAGGAGCAAGAACTGGAGATTTTCCAAGCTGCTAACAGAAAAAAAAAATTGGACAAGGAAAATACTGAGCTGATCCTATGAAACTGTGAATATTCAACTATTTTGGTCTGCAAAAATTGGTAGTTTCATACAAGCAATTGAATGAAAAAATAAAACCATGAAGTAAAACATGATAAACAAAAAGTAAATATGAAATGAATGAAGCTAAACATCTTTTTCAGAGGCAGGCACAGTGGCAGACTTTTAATTCCTGCCCTTGGAAGCAGAGGCAAGTGGATCGCTGTGAATCTGGGGCCAACCTGGTCTACATGGAGAGTTTGTCAGCCAGGGATACATAGAGAGACTCTGTCTCAAAACAAGAACAACAATGAAAATAAAAAAAAGAAAAGAAATAAACTATCTTTTTAGTCTTTACTTAATGCCATAATAATTAATCTAGAAAATCCAAAGGACTTTCCTTTAAAATTATCATAATTTGGAGGTTCAGGAGAAAAAAGTAAAGTATCGTAATAAGATAAAATGTTAAGGTGATAAAATTGCTGTAGTTAGGCCCCTTAAAAACATTATATAAGGGCTGGGGATATGGCTCAGAGGTTAAGATCATCTGCTCTTCCAGAGGTCCTGAGTTCAATTCCCAGCTATCACATGGTGGCTTACAACCATCTATAATGAGATCTGGTGTCCTCTTCTGGCAAGCAGACATACATGCAGGCAGAACACTCTATACATAATAAATAAATAAATCTTTAAAAAAATTACATAAGCTGCCTGGTGGTGGTGGTGGCACATGCCTTTAATCCCAGCACTCGGGAGGCAGAGGCAGGCGGATCTTTGTAAGTTTGAGGCCAGCCTGGTCTACAGAGTAAGTTCCAGGACAGTCAAGTCTATATAGAAAAACCCTGTTCAAAAAAAAAAAAAAGGGGCTGGAGAGATGGCTCAGAGGTTAAGAGCACTGACTGCTCTTCCAGAGGTCCTGAGTTCAATTCCCAGCGACCACATGGTGGCTCACAACCATCTGTAATGAGATCTGGTGCCCTCTTCTGGCCTGCAAACAGACATACATGCAGGCAGAACATTGTATACTAAATAAATAAATCTTTAAAAAAAAAAAAAAAAGAATTACATAAGAGAAAGCTTTAAGTAACAAACTAAACTATAAAAAAATTAGAAATAAATTCAGTAGGTGTGGAGCGTTTACCCACCACCCCCACAGTTCCCAGAGTTTTCTTGAGTGTGAGCAGCAGGAAATATTAGATAGAAGGATTTATTGCAGAGAATCTTGCGGAGATAAACAGATAGAAAATAAAGGATAGCCTCGAGAGGGCCTGGAACCTTTTCCAATGGGCCCCGACTGTCTCTGCCCCAGGGTTTTTATAGAGACACCAAGGGGTGGAGCAAAAGACCTCCTCCCCCAGCATAGCCAAGTGCAGACCATCCCAGACACCTGCACTCAGGCCCGTGGTCCTAATCATCCTCTATGCGGACCTGCTGGGTAAAGGCACGAGGAACCCGAGAACGGGCTCCCACAAGTAGGGAAAGTACCAAGTAGGAACTGTACCACTGAGCAAACCTGTCAAATCTATTTAAAGGAGAGGCACAGAGCACTAGGGCTGAGCTGTGGAGAACGGGAAGACAATGTTCATGATGTGGTGGTCCAGAGAGGGGCTCTCAGGAGTGTCTTTTCTGGGCAAAGTCTTCAGCAAGAGGCAGTCAGTCAGTCACCCTGCAGAGCGTTAATCATCCCTGTCCTGGAGGTGACCCCATGATCTCCCAGTACTCTCTCTCCTGAAGAGGTCACTGCAATCCTAACTGCTGTCATCATAGATAAAATGTTTAAAAAGCTCCATCTTAAAACTTAATATATGTAGAATCATACAGCATGCCTTTTTTTTTTAATTTTTATTTTGCAATGCAATTAAGTTCTACATACAGGCACAGATTCCCTTGTTCTCCGCCCTCCCGCCCCCCTCACCTTCCCCCCAGCCCGCCCCCCATTCCAATCTCCTCCAGGGCAAAGCCTTCCTCACAGACTGAGATCAACCTGCCTTTTTGAAATTATTTTTAATTTTTTTGTTTTTTTGTTTTTTTGTTTGTTTGTTTTCGAGACAGGGTTTCTCTGTGTAGTTTTGGTGCCTGTCCTGGATCTTGCTCTGTAGACCAGGCTGGCCTCGAACTCACAGAGATCCACCTGGCTCTGCCTCCCAAGTGCTAGGATTAAAGGCGTGCACCCCCATTGCCTGGCTATTTTTATATTCTTTGAAAGTTGTATGCATGTATACAACATATCTTGATCATATCCATCTCCCCTCTCCCTAGCCCACCCCTCCCAACTTCTTTTTAAAAATATTTACTTTATTTATTAAGAGAAAGAGAGGTATCGCTGCCTGTGGAAGCCAGAGGCATAAGATCTCCTAGAGCTGGAGTTATAGACAGTTGTAAACACAGGACATCGTGCTGGGAACTGCACCAGAATCCTCGGCAAGAGCAGTATGCTCTCCTCGCTCCTGGGCCATCTCTCTTCAGGTCTTGGTCCAGTTAGTAGTGCTGCCAGTATGCACAAGCGTGTGAGGACTTCCAGTGTGACATGGGCAGCCTACCAGTGGCCACGCCCACAGAGAAAAAGGGCTTTTCCTTGTTGCATGAATCTTAAAAGTTCTTATTACTTTAAAAAAAAATTCTTATTAATAAAAACAAACCTGGGCCAGGTATTGGGGTGAATGCTGGAAGATCAGAGAAGCAGAACAAGCCACAGCTACCTCACCTTGCCAATTCCTCAGCTGATCCTGTTTCCTCAGACTGGAAGCCTCTGAGTCCTCATCTGAATGGGTCTCAGCTGAACTGCTTCTCGAAAGCCTGAAAGCTTAACCAGCTCTAGTTCCTGGTCCTCATACCTTATATACCTTTCTGCTTCCTGCCATCACTTTCTGGGATTAAAGGCGTGAGTCACCATGCCTGGCTGTTTCCAATGTGGCCTTGAACTCACAGAGATCCAGATGGATTTCTGCTTCTGGAATGCTAGGATTAAAGGCGTGAGTGCCACCATTTTCTAGCCTCTGTATCAAGTGGCTGTTCTGTTCTCTGACCCCAGATAATTTTATTAGGGTGCACAATATTTTGGGGAACATAATACCCATTCCCTCCTCCACTTTCTGTTTTTTGAAAGAATGGGAAGTTGTGTTGTTCAGGCTGATCCCAAACTCTTGAACTCATGTGATCTATTTTTCCCAGTTTCCCACGTACCTGGGGCCAGGGGTATGTGCTACCATGCCCAGCATGTCTAGCTTAAAGTCTGTTTTTACATTCATTTATTTATGGTGTGTACATGCATGTGCACACAGGTAGAGATCAGAGGACAACCTTTGAGACTCAGCTCTCTCCTTCCACTGTGTGGGCTTCGGGGATCAAACTCGGGTCGTCAGGCTTGGCCGCAAGCATCTTCACCTACAGAGCTGTCTTCCCAGCCCCACACTGAGCTTTTTAAATTCAGCATTATACCTATAAAATGTGTCCATGTTTTTGTCTTTTGTGTGTATATAGTGATAGACTTCTCTTTTAGTCGCTCTATATTATAATAGTTCATCATATGATTATAACATAAACTGTTCAACTATTCATCTGGGCGGGCATTCATTAGTGGGCATCTAGGTCAACTTCAAATTTTGGCTGTTGTGAACATGGCTGCTCTGGGTGGTCTCTTACAAGTCTCTGGTGGACATACCACTTGTTTCCACCGAACAGGATCCAGTCTCTTTGTACTTTTCCACCACCGTCCTTAATATTGGCTGCTGTCCTCATGTTCAAGGGCCCCGTATTGCAAGACAGCTGCATCCTTTCCACATATTACATCAGTATCTAAACCACAGTGCAGGGTGACACTAGCCACACCCGGCCCTTTTATCAGGTAAGCAGAGACAAACTTGGGTTACCTATGGCTGCTCTTAGAGGGAAGGAGGCCGAGAAGTCAGAGAATTGCTTCAGGATTGGCCTGTGACTTCATATATGTCTAAAGACCACAAAACCCAAGGTGGGGGAATCCAGCAATGGTTCAACAGTTAAGAACTTTACCGAGGACCTAGGGTTTGTTCCCAGCACCCACTTCACGTGGTTCACAATCATCTAACTCCAGCTACAAGGGATCAGACACCCTCCTTGGGTGTCTGAACACCCTCGCACCTACACATAAAAACAATAAGGGGGATGGCTCCTGGAGAGGGACATTGGAGGTTGACCTCTGGCTTCCACACGCAGAGGCACACATGTGCACACATGTACCTGCACATACACAGTATCACTGCCTGGGGGGGGGGACCAGCCTCTAGGCAGCACAGAACTCAGATGGGAAATCCACAGCATTGGTGCATACTAGACTTTTTTATCTGAGGGAGTTAAGGGAAAAGACACACACTCTCTTGATGGTTTTCTTCAGACCTTTCCTTTATTCTTCTTTTGCATTCTCTATTCTTTATTTTCCTAGCGATTTCCTTCTCTCATTCTTGACATTTTCCTTCTAACTCATTTTAACTCTTTCATTTTGATGTTTTCCTTCTCATTTTTAACTCTGATTCTTGATGTTTTCCTTCTAGCCTATTTTAACTCTCTAACTCCATCTTTATCCTTTTTCTTACAGCTTATATACCCCAGTAAAAATCTTCCAGGCAGTATAAAAATTACAATGTGGTTACATTCTGTTTTTCAAGTGAATGATTACAATGTATACAAAACAAACAGTAAAAAACAGCATATTTTCCATATTCCTTACATGATTAAACATTTTATGCATTACAGGTGAAAATAAATTATCCCAAGAACTCATGTACATTCATACCCAAGCAACTTGTTATAGATTAACCATATAGGCAAGCAAGATATTTTTCTCAGTCAGGTCTTCTACTGGCAGGCTGTAGTTTTGCAGTTATAAAGAAAGAACTACTTTATTACTTACCTTGAAAAGTAATCTTATAAGGAATCTTAAAGGGATCATAAACCTAAACTTTTATATATGAAAAATAATCAGTCAGCTCTACTTTAAATCTTTGGGGGCACATACCCATCCATCAATAGTTTGTTTTTGTTTTTTTTTTTTGTTTTTTTGTTTTTTCGAGACAGGGTTTCTCTGTGTAGCCTTGTGCCTTTCCTGGAACTAACTCTGTAGCCCAGGTTGGCCTCGAACTCACAAAAATCCGCCTGCTTCTCCTGAGTGCTGGGAATAAAGGCGTGCGCCACCACCGCCCGACCCAATAGTTTCTTTTTTTTTTTTTTTTTTAAATATTTTATTTTATTTTATGTACATTGTTGTGAGGATGTGAGATCCCTTGGAACTGGAACAGTTGTGAGCTGCCATGTGAGTGCTGGGAATTGAACTCAGGACCTCTGGAAGAGCAGCCAGTGCTCTTAACCTCTGAGCCATCTCTCCAGCCCCCCAATAGTTTCTTATATCAGGAGATTGAGGGCAAAAATGGGCACAAGGGCTGGGCAGTGGTGGTGCACACCTTTAGTCCCAGCTCTTGGGAGGCAGAGGCAGGAGGATCTCTGTGAGTTCGAGACCAGCCTGGTCTACAGAGCGAGATCCAGAACAGCTAAGACTGTAACACAGAGAAACCCTGTTTCAAAAAATCATAAAGGGGAGGGGGGACACAAGGAATTTATCATCACATTTAATCACCAACCAAACTTAACAAGGAAAGTAAGTCAGCTAACAACAATTGGGCTGCTTTGTATTTTTGACTCTAACCTAATGAATCTATAACTCAGCTATGTGTTCTTGTGAACGTTACATTGTTTTCTGGGGTTTTTCACGTCAAAGCTATTATCAAAACATCTGTTCTAACCTGAAGTTATTTTAAGGCTTTGTTTCACCTAATGATGCACACCAAAACTTGTGACTGCAGCTTTCAGCATTAAGATGAAAGGAATTTGAGCCAGCCTGGCTCCTGGGGACTCAATTGTTTTTCTTTTTTTTTTTTTTTTTTTTTTTTTTTGGTTTTTCCGAGACAGGGTTTCTCTGTGTAGCTTTGCGCCTTTCCTGGAACTCACTTGGTAGCCCAGGCTGGCCTCGAACTCACAGAGATCCGCCTGGCTCTGCCTCCCGAGTGCTGGGATTAAAGGCGTGCGCCACCACTGCCCGGCTCAATTGTTTTTCTTAATCATTAACTTGAGCTGTGATCTAATGCAGCTCCTTAGGTGGAACTCATAGGCTCTAGCTGTATAACATTTTCTTGTATTTATTTTTATTCATCAAAACTCTGTATAAGCTAAAATTATTATCAATTAGCTTAGGGAGGAATCATCTTCATGACAATCCACAGATAAAAATTTCCAGTAGAACGGGGTATTTCCATGAGATAAACACACTGCATTACAGGCAGTGGGGGTCTCCTCACATTCATTCACACCATGCCAGATACCAGAGAAAGATGGCAGCAGCAAACTTGTAAAGGCACAGCAGAAGCAAAAGAGATTCCAGGTCTGTGGTCTCAGGGGCCTTGCCTGTCTGAGAATGACCCATCAGAGGGTTTCCTCCTGGTGGGCTGACACCTTGAACTTCAATTGCCTCCTGCTGCTCCTCTGACTAGGCCACCAGCGACAAAATACACATATACATATATGCATAAGAGATAAGTAAACAATGAGTAATAAAAAATTTTTAAATGCAAAAATGAATGACTATCAGCCTTTGGCTAAGACCACATGTAGAAATGCAGTAATGAACCAAGCAGGAGCTTAGGTATGGTGGGGGCATGGCTTGAATCTGGGAGTTGGGGGCTTTATCAAAACAAAAAAAATGCATAACAGTAGAAAATCTGCTGAGAGAGTTAAAGATCAGCTTCTGGCAGGTGTGAGAGCACATAGAATAGGTAGAATCAAGGAATGTGGGGCAGGGAAACTGTCCCATGTGATGCCGTCATGATCAACACCTGCCATTATACTGCAGAACTCACAGGTTATATGCTGTAGCTGAATGTTTATTTCTCCACACAAATTCCTATGTTGAAACCTAATTACCTATGTGATAGTTTTTGGAGGTAGGGACTTCGGAGGTAATTAGGTCGTGAGAACTCCTCCTCATGCACAGAATTGGTGCCCTTATACAAAAGGCCTGGTGAGCTGCTTCAACCTTCATTCATGTGGAGATGAAGCGTGAGGGTGCCCTCTATGGCCATGAGATGGGCCCTCCTTAGGCACCAAATCTTCCAGCCCCTTGATCTTGGATTTCTCAGCCTTCTGAACTGTGAGAAGTCCTGTTTTGTTTGGTTTTTAAACTTACTACGATCTTGGATTTCTCAGCCTTCTGAACTGTGAGAAGTCCTGTTTTGTTTGGTTTGTAAACTTAACTACGGCCATGATATTTAGCAGCCTCAACAGACGCAAAGGACAACACAGAAAACCATGTGCAAATTGTGGAGCCCTGTACGTTTTGTTTTGCTTTGTTTTGTTTTTGAAACAGAGTCTCATGTGGCCCAGACCTCAAGCTCACTATGTCTCCAAGGCTGGCCTTGAATTCAAGATCCTCCCACCTCCATTTCCCAAGTTGACTACAGCCATGCACCACTACAGCCACCACTACTGGCTGAGAACTCTGTTTTTCATTTGATTTTTCTGTATCTTTAACATTTCTTGGGGCTGGAGGCATGGTTCAGCAGCTACGGGTGCTTGCTCTGTGTGTGTAAGGACTGGAGATCTGACCCTAGCTCCCAGGAAAGAGTCCAGCATGATTTGGCACATGCCTGTAACCCAAGCAAGAGGGCAACAGAGACGGGGATCACTGGGGCTTGTTGGCTGCCATTCTAGCTACTTGATGAGCTACAGCAGCCTGAGACAAGACAATATTTGTTTCACTTACAAAGCTGCCATTTGGGTTGGGTGTGGTGGCAGAAGCCTGAAATCTCAGCTAAAAATGTGAGTTCTAGCCGGGCAGTGATGGTGCACACCTTTGATCCCAGCACTCGAGAGGCAGAGGCAGGCGGATCTCTGTGAGTTCGAGGCCAGCCTGGTCTACAGAGCAAGTTCCAGGACAGGCTCCAAAGCTACACAGAGAAACCCTGTCTGGAAATCAAAAACAAAAACCAATGTGAGTTCCAGGTTCACTGAGAGACCCTGCCTCAAAAGAAGAAGGTGGAGATCAATAGAAGAGGATCTGCATGCCTCTGTCCTTCCTGGGAGAGTACAGGCATGTGCACCTACACATACTTCACATACAATTTATTAGAAGTATCTAGGGCTGGAGAGATGGCTCAGAGGTTAAGAGCACCGACTGCTCTTCCAGAGGTCCTGAGTTCAATTCCCAGCACCCACATGGTGGCTCACAACCATCTGTAATGAGATCTGGCACCCTCTTACTGTGTACATAATAAATAAATAAATAAAATCTTTAAAAAAAAAAAAAAAAAGAAGTATCTAACAGGAGAAGTTATTCAAACAAACAAACACAAAAAATACAGTAGCCTGGCGTGGTGGTGTCTCCTTTTAATCTCTGCTCTTAAGAAGCAGAGGCAGACAGATCTCTGTGAGTTCAAGGCCAGCCTGGTCTACAGAGTGAGTTCCAGGACAGTCAGGGCTACATGGTGAGACCCCATCTCAAAAAACCAAAAAAAAAGTGTGTAGAAGGGAGCTGGAGAGATGGCTCAGTGGTTAAGAGCATTGGATGACCTTCCAGAGGACCTGGGTTTGATTGCCAGCACCCACGTGGCAGCTCACAATCATCTGTAACTCCAATCCCATGATATCCATGCCTTCTTCTGGCCTCTGGCGGCATGTGGTACATAGACACACATGCAGGAAATACACACATACACACAGAAAACAGAAGCAGTAAAAAAACAAAGCAGGCCGGGCGGTGGTGGCGCACGCCTTTAATCCCAGCACTCGGGAGGCAGAGCCAGGCAGATCTCTGTGAGTTCGAGGCCAGCCTGGGCTACCAAGTGAGTTCCAAGAAAGGCGCAAAGCTACACAGAGAAACCTTGTCTCGAAAAACCAAAAAAAAAAAAAAAAAACAAAAAAAAAACAAAAACAAAAACAAAGCAGATGTATCAGCGGTTAAGAGTGCTTGCTGCTCTTCCAGAGGACCTGACTTCATTCTCGTTGCCTACACCTGGCAGCTCACAGCCGGCAGTAACTCCAGCTTCAGGGGATCGAACACCCTCTCTTGACCTCTGTGAACACCAACGCACACACGGCTTATATTCAAACAAATCCATACACAGATAGAAATAATCTTAAAAGAGTAACAGTGAAAAGCCACTTGGCAACCCAGCAGCCCCAAGCAAACATTCAACAGCCCCTGGGCCAGGTGTGGTGGCACACACTTTTAATCTCAGCACTTGGAGGGCAGAAGCAGACAGAGATCTCTGTGAGTTTGAGGCCAGCCTGGTTTACATATTGAGTTCCAGGACAGTCAGGACTACATAGAGAAATCCTGTCTTAAAAAAAAAAAAAAAAAAAAAAGAATCACACCAAGTCTTGTATTCCAGGATGTGAGGAAATGGATGCTGGACAGGGGTGAAATTGCCTACAGGAATTTTGCATACTTAAGTTAAAATTCATAAAGCCCTTAGGGCTGAAAAGGTGTCTCTGAGGCTAAGAGCATGTACTGTCTTGCAGAAGACTGGAGTTTTCTTCCCAGCACTTGTGTTAGGTGGCTCACAACTGCCTGAAACTCCAGCGCTAGGAGGACCTGACACCTCTGACCTCCACAGGCAACTACACACGTGCTCAAATGCATAGACACACACAGACACACACACAGACACACACACACAGGAAGCAGAGGCAGGCAGATCTCTGTGAATTCAAGGCCAGCCTGGTTTACAGAGTGAGTTTCAGGCCAGCCAGAGCTACATAAGTGAAACTTTGTCTCAAAAATAAATACTTAAATAAGTAAGTTATCCATATAGCCCTATGAAGAGGATTTCAAGTCTTGAGGCCAGTCTGGACTACTTCATGAGAATTGATATTGTTGTTCTGAGTCTGGAGACCCTCAAGCAAGACCACCACAGAGCCGATATCCAATGCAAAACACACAGGGGTTTATTGATAATAAGCAGGTCGGGCTTGGTCCGTGTCCAACACTCTGACACAGCGGGTGGAGGAGGATGGCCCTGAGCTCTCAAAATGAGGGTTTTTTTAATGGGAAAAACCAAAAGCAGGATGGTATAAGCCTTTGCATCATATGATTGGGTGAGGGTGTGTAACCTTTGAATTTACTGGTTGGGATTTACAGTTATCATTTTTGGGCAGGCCTGGACAAGTCCCAGGCTCTGTCCTTGAGCTGCCATGGGGGCTGGCTGGCCTAGCATGTTCACATTGACCCGTGCAGGTAGCTCTAAGTTGGTGAGGGGTCCCAGGCAGTAAACAATTGAACCTTGAGCAGTCAGAGTACGTGCAGAAAGGGAGCTACTGCAAGGACTATGTCTTTGTTCATGGCCCTCCCAGAAACTGCTTGCTCAAGTCTCAGGAAACTGGAACATAAAGCAGCCGGTTATGGCGTCTGCTTGGTCCTTTCAATATCAATAAACAGAAACAGAAAAATCAAGCACACATATTTGGGCCTCATAGTGGGCTTCACATTTACAGACGTAAAAATACTGAAGAGGTTGGAGGCAGGAGGATCAGGAATTTAAAGTCATCCTCATTTGAGACTAGCCTGGGCTATGTGAGACCCTGTCTCAAGAAAAACAAGATGAAGGAGAAGAACAGGAGGAGGAAGGGGGAGAGAGGGAGGAAGAAGAGGAAGAGAAGGAGGAAGAGGAAGAAGAGGAGGAATTAATAAAAGTACCAAGAAATGAGTTACATGATCAGAGTGTTTACTCTTCTGCAGTGTATAGTAAGAAGAGGCTTCTGAAGTGACTGCCATCCACAAGAGCATTGCTGGAGACCCCTTGAAAGCTCCTCATTGTTGGGTTACTATGTTGTAATAAATTGTTGTTTCGTGTGCGTGAGTCTTTTGTTCACATGTGTGTCTGCGAATCACACGTGCCTGGTGGCTGCAGAGTTTGGAGGACAGTACCGGGTCCTGCAAACGGAGGGTTTTCTCTGTCCCAACCCCTGCACCTCCCCCACCCCCTGTACAAAATTAGGAACCTCAAAATTTATTTAAAAAGTCACAAAGGCCTGGTTCACAATGTGGAGGCAAAGGCGCATTGAGAGCGTGGGTGGGAGTGAGACTCACTGCCTGGGCAGCTATCCAGCACAATGGGAGTCTTTCAGCTGGCCTCTCAGGGCTGTGCGCTGCCCAGACGCACTGGGGACAGAGTGTACATGTCCTGGACATGCTGAAAACCGCCTCCACCCTGGCCCTGTGGAATCCTTTTCTTGGTAATTTTCCTGTGTTTTGTTCTGGGAGAATGCTAAGTGCTAATGATTTGTAGCAGCCAGCTCTCTTCCTGAATGACCCATGATCTGTGGCTGTGGGTAGGGATGGGTTCACAGAAGGCAAGAATCCCACTTCCAATTCCGACGAGAACATCATGTTTCAGCTTTGAGTTGTGTCTAATCTCAGGCACTAGGGACCCAGGGCGGACCTTAAACTCTGGGGACTGGGAGTAAGGGGAACAGCTACCGAATTTAAAAGCATAAAGGGTTCTGACATCTGCCTGCTCTCAAGTCAACTTCACCCGCTTCCAGGACCAGATACGAGCAAAAAGGGGTGCTTCCTAAGTCCCCAGCTACAGCCAGGGAAGGGCAGGAAGCACTGGCCTAACTCGTTAGCACAGAAACCAGATCTAACCCCACCATTCACCCTTCTCCAGGGTCTTTATAGTGTTTGCTGCCTTGCCTGAAGACCATGTGTAATGCCGTATGCCCTTACAGAGACCCCATAAATGGCCTTATCATGTTTACAGAGAGAAAAACAAGTCATAGGTTCCAAGTGTCAGAATCCTCCTTACCCCTCAACCGCTCTCCAGCTCCTGGCCCATGGGTCTGCTCCCTTCTTGACAATAGCCTGGAGATGTGCTTGTGGGTGCCATGCCTGCATCCCTTCATGGCCTCTCACTCTTGCTGCGCCTCATCTATCCCTCCACAGAGACTTCTAGGGACAACCAACGCATGAACCAGCTCAGCAGAGTCCACCATCATTGACTCCCAGCCACAGCTTCAAAGGCCACTTTCTTTTCTTTTCTTATTTATTTATTATTTTTTCTTTTTTATTAATAGTTTTTCATTCATTTTACACACCAATCAAAGATCCCCCTCTTCCCCTCCTCCTCCCCCCAGCCTCCCCTCCCAACCCATCCCCCACTCCCTCCCACAAGAGGGCAAGGCCACTTTCTTAAGAGACAGTTTTCTTCCACCTCACGATCATTCTCATCCCAAGCAGTTGTGACAGATAAATGTTACGGTCCCCCAAGGCTGTGCGCCCTGGGCTCTCCTTTCTCCCTCCTTGAGAATAGCGATGGCTTTTTATCACCATGCTGATAGCTCTGCGCCTGGGTGTACCACTGCCCGCTTGACGTCACCAGGTCACCAGGCTGCAGAGGCTGTCTTGCATAGAAGTGCTCCTCGGTTGTATCATGTTTTCTGTCCTCCTCCTGCCTCTGCCAAGAGCCTCCAGTAGTCCACAGTGCGTCCCATTAACCCTGCTACTCTACTACTAGGTCCTAGTCCTAGCTTTAATCACTCTTCAGATCAACAGCTAGGGTGAGTCATTTGGTCTATATATCTATATCCTATCAAACTATCATCTGTATCTATATTTCTATTTGAATGGAATGTCATGTTGTTCAGGCTGGTCTTGAACTCACAACCATCCAACCACAGCCTTCTGAGTCAGTTGTTCCCATTTAACTTGCCCTTCCTCTCCCTCCCCTTCTCCTTTCCTCCTTCCTCCCTCTCTTTCTGCACCCCCCCCCCCCCCCCCGCCCCCTTCTTTCTCTCTGTTGAGACAGGGTCTTGACTGCGCAACTCTGGCTGTCCTGGAACTCACTATGTAGACCAGGCTGGCCTCAAACTTAGAGATCCACCTGCCTCTGCCTCCCGAGTGCTGGGATCAAAAGTATGCACCACCACATCCGGTCTATTTCTTTTTGGACAGGGTCTCACTATATAGCTCAGGCTGGACCTTACGGTACTTCTCCAGTTTCAGCTTCCCAATTTTTTTTTTTTTTTCCGAGACAGAGTTTCACTGTGTAGCTTTGCGCCTTTCCTGGATCTCGCTCAGTAGACCAGGCTGGCCTCAAACTCACAGAGATCCGCCTGGCTCTGTCTCCCGAGTGCTGGGATTAAAGGCGTGCGCCACCACCACCCGGCATCAAATTCTTGTATGGCATCATGACTGACATTTTTTTTTTTCTTTTGATGGGGGAAATCTTGCTGTTTTCTAGATTCATGAAATAATTTCCTGAATTCTTCTTAAAACGAAATCAAAATCAAAACAGGCTGCAGAGATAGCTGTTGGTAAAACGCTGTTCAGAAAACATGAGGACCTGAGTTCAATCTCTAGCGCCCACCTTTTTTTTTTTTTAAAAAAAAAGCAGGACAGCCAGGCATGATGGTACACTGCTTTAGTAAATACTAGGGAGGCAGAAGCAGGAGTATTTCTGTGAGTTTGAGGCCAGCTTGGTCTACACAGTGAGTTCCAGGACACCCTGAGCTACATAGTGAGACCCTATCTCAAGAACTTACAAACAAAAATAATAACAATAAATAAAAATAAAAAATACAGAGCATAGGGACTGACAGACAGCTTAGCAGGTAAAGGTGCTTGCTTGGCAAGCCCGGTGACCTGAGTTTTATTCCCTGGAACCCATTCTTAGGGAAAGGTGAGAACCAACTCCTCAAAGTTGTCCTTGGCCTCCAAATGTGCACCACGGCATATGCATATCCCTATAGACATATCATAGGCACACGATAATTTTTAAAAGGCAGGCTCATGGCTGTTAATCCCAGCCCTGGGAAGGTGGAGACAGGATCACTGAGGCTTATTGGCCAGATTGTTTAGTAGAATCAGCAAGCTCCAGGTTCAGTGAGAAAGAAACCTT